>NC_065522.1:30983012-30992471 GCF_006386435.1 Epinephelus moara | reverse complement strand
TTGACCCCATCAAACAAAATGGGGGCGCTAGAGAGCTCATTTCTTATCTAGGCCTAACCGCCATATGGATTTTTACTAAACTTGGTAGATATGTAGAACAGGACGCCTCAAGGTGACTGGAGAAATTTAACTCTAATTGGCAACTGGGTGGCGCTATAACAACAGAAAAATGCTTCAAAATGGCTAAAATGTGACCGATCGCTGTGGCTCCAAACGTACTTTCAATTTCACAAACACTCTGTCTGAATACATTGCTCTTCTTAATGGGTTCAGTTGACTATTTAATCTGCAATTTCCTATGACCTGTATCACAAACACACACCATGTGAAACTGTACATGGGCAACTGTGCACTCAGTGGGTATGGACTAGTTGTTATTATCATTAAAAAACCATTGAACATAATAACTCAAAGCAAACAAGACAATCGTATCCACCTTATTCCTAGCCCCCCATGATACCTTGTGTGAATTATGGGTTCAACTTCTGGCGTTGAACCAAAACCAGCAATTTCCAGTGGTAACAGTTTGTTTACACTGCTCTATTCTTCTTTCCAAGAGCAATGGGGAAATAAAACGTTGAACACACCACCTGTTAAAGCTCAAACAGGATTATGTGATCATACCTCTGCCATCTCTGACAGCCATTTCAAAGCAACGAAGCACGCTAGCAATTAGCTCGCTGTGCTCCGTTAAATATTGTTAACTTTAACATGGCTCGAGCTAGATGAAGGTAACATCTGCTCCTTCTAAAGATGATTTATGATGACTTATTAAGAGATACTAACACATAATTCAGTATTAACTGTAGCTCCATGTAAAGTGAATAAATGTGATGTTTCCCAGCTAGTGCTTCGCTCGTCTGCGTTAACCACACAGTTTACACGTTTTTTTAACTTCTTCTGATTTATTAAAAACTGTTATGAGCGAAACATGAAGCTGTCTTTCTTGTGGCACATTTTTTTAGGAAGTACAATAAATCAGGAACACATTCTTAGCCCTAATGACTGAACACATATTTCAAGGTATGTTGCTGAGTTTATTTTCTAATGTAGGTTGAGACTGAAGTCAGACGGGGAAAGACGGGGATATCATTTACTGACGTTGAGTGATGGACCTGTCAGTCAACGTATCATTTCCTTCTGCTAATTCTGATTTAATACTTTTTCTCTATGTCTGGTGAAACTCTTGTGGTTTTATTTCTCATATCAAAGGTACCTTTGGCAACAGGAACAATCCCTTTTTGTTCTGGTCACATGTTCAACACACAGTTGCTGAAGACAAAAATGCAGGGCACTCTGAGACTTCTGATGATGTTATAGATTGTAGATGGTGAAACCCATAAATTCGCTGCAGTTGTGCGATGAGAACCATTGTTCTGAAACTGTTGGACTGTTTGCCCACACAGTTTCCAACAAAGTGGCCATCCTTGCTTGTGAACCACTGAGCCTTTTGAGGGTGGCCCTTTTTTACCCAATCAGGAAGCTGTCACCTGTTACAGATGAACCTGTTTACCCGTGGAAAGTTTTTTTTTTTAAGCACTCAACAACTTTCCCAGTGTTTTGTTGCCCCTGTCCCAACTTTTTTTGAATGTGTTGCAGGCACCAAATTGAGGCTTTACAAAGCATCCAAACTTTTCTGGAATTGAAGTTGTACTTTACTCAAGTAAAAATAGCAGCACAACAATGAAAACTTTTCCCTTTTACAAATTAAAGTCCTGCATTTAAGACTAAAAACCGACTTCCCAGGCAACATTAGTACATGGGGTCCATGTGGGTAGTCAATGGGCTGAAAAATGAGCCCTATATGGGATCGTTCATGGGTTACATTTTGGCCCCATATCAATTGCCCACATGGATGGGTTTACCCAAGTGGGCCGCAGACAAGATGCCCAATTTGGGCCCATACCCATTTGGTACCCAGGTAGCTGAACATAACCATGTGCGGCCTATTTGGGTAAAGCCAACAATGTGGGCATGTGGCATGGGGTCACTATGGAACCCAAGGGCAGTCCCATGTTGGGCCCATTTGTCAACCCGTTGACTACCCACGTTGGCCCCACATACAAATGCTGGCTGGGTTAGAGTATTCAAAGTAAAAATCTTGTGTTCAAGTAATTGGGTTTTCAGTTTATGTTCTTTCATTCAAACTTTTAGTATTTTTACTCCCACCATAATAGGTTATTTTGCATGATAAAAATTCAATGAACTCATGAAATACAATGTTTTCCTTTACTTTCAAACACACAGCAGCATAGTTATAAGCACTCCCTGAACCTGCACTGTCCAAAAATATTATCTACACATTAATACATCAACAGTTTCACAGTTTGTTTTCAAACATGGTTCCATTTTACTGCAAATACCCACAGAATAAGTACAATTTTAATGAGTTTTTGCCTTTAATCTTTTATTTCCATATTGTGGTTGTGGCTACTTTACATTACTTGCAGAAGATGAATCTCTTCCTACGTCTTCCACCACTGCGAGTCAAAAAACCATCTAACAAAACCAGTTTCAATAATTAAATTGGTTGCAGTTTCAATATGTTGCCACCAGAGTGCAGCACTGACGCCTGTATTCAAACAGCAGCAGGTGGAAATGAAAAAAATGCCAGCACTGACCTTTGGTGAAAACAGGTCTGATACTGCACTGAAACCATAATCGTAAATCTATGAATAAACAAAATATCAATCAAGACACCGTTCATGTCCACACAGTGAAAAATGGCCTCGGAATACAGCTAAAGACACTTTTATTTTCCTGCAGGTGTCTGAGGATGTGTTGGAAAACTAGGAACTGCATCAGGAAACACAGAAAAATATATATTTAACGCATATGAAGGAAATACTGAGCTGCAGTTTACATTTTAAGACAAACATCATGTTTCTTAGGCCTACCAGTATGTGCAGAGCACTGTCATTTCTAAAAATCATTTCCAATTACTTGAAAGTTGTGTGAGATTTATTCATGAAAACAGGAAGTGCTTTACGGG
Source organism: Epinephelus moara (assembly GCF_006386435.1). NCBI lineage: Eukaryota > Metazoa > Chordata > Actinopteri > Perciformes > Serranidae > Epinephelus > Epinephelus moara. The sequence continues at coordinate 30,989,479 of NC_065522.1, read as the reverse complement.
GCCTTTACACACACAATCAATCAAACAAGAATGACTGTAACAGACAAAATCTAAACAAAATCAGTTATTAAATTATATTTTATTTCCTTAGTAAAAAATCTATATGATGTGGTTCTAATGAGGTCACATTTTGAACCAGATGACGAAGATGATGAAGATGAGGTTGGCTGGGATCCAGATGACCCGGTGTGTGTATTGTTCTGACAGCAGATTAAAGGCTCCTGCTGTCCTCTAACACCAGCCGTTAACCTGCGTTTCCAGGGTGATTAACGGAGCCTTGTTAAAATCATCACACAGCAGGGGGGATACAGTGTGTGTGTGTGTGTGTGTGTGTTTGTGTGTGTGTGTGTGTGTGTGCGTGTATTTACAAGGTTTGTGGGGTATATGTATAGTACATATGTATATATATATATATATATATGTATGTATGTGTATGTATGTATGTATGTATGTATAGTGCATATATACATGCAACCAACAGTTTAATTTATTGAAAAATTTCAGGGCATGCACGAATCTGTGATTCAATGACAAATTAAATACATATAAACATAATGATATATTTGCAATAATATATACATATATAAAACAATACAAATAATTGTATAGTTTAATAATAATACATTTAATAAAACATTTAATAATAAATTAATACTTTTTTAATGATTGCAAAGTTTCAGGAAGTTCATTAATCAGTTTTACAGTCTGAAATTAAATAAATAAATTAAATTAAATTAATAAAAATTATTACTACTACTACTTATAACAATAATAATAATAATAATAATAATGATACATTTAATAATAAATTAATACATTTTTATTATTGAAGTTTCAGGAGATTCATGAATCAGTTTCACAATGTCAAATTCAATAAATAAATAAAATAAAATGAATAATTACATCACTACTAACAATAATAATAATTATGATAATAATAACAATAATAATAACAGCATTAATAATCATACTTAATATTCTTAGGGCATATATGAATCAGTTGTTCAATTTCAAATAAAGTAATTAAAAATTAAGTGCAAAAAAAATTTTTTTACAAGAACAATAACAACAATAGCAACAACTTTAGTAATCATAATAAGTAAAAATATAAATAAACATAAATAAATACATGTAGAATTAGAATGACAAATGATGGCCCTTTTATCAGCTTTATTGTATTTTTATTCAATTGAAATTCAGAAATGTAAAAATATATTTTTTCACAGTTTTGTTAATAGAAAATTGAGGTGCACATATGAATCAGTTATACATTGTCAAATTAAGTAATAATATAAATAATAAATAAATAAATAATGATAATAGAAAAATATTAATAATAACATTCACATGAAAACCATGATATAAAAAGAAACAAAATATAAATATACATAAATTAACATGACAATGACAATTAAGCAAAAGAAAGATGGTAATAGTGATACAAAAAAATCTGCGTAACAGTTTATATTAGAATTAAATGATTGATGAAGGATCTATTTGCAGCTTCTTTTTGTTTCTATTTAATTCTATTAGATTATAATATGTGGCTTTTTATTTGCATTTTCTTTTGAACTGAACTGGAGTTCCCTTTTGAGGTTTACACAGTAACCTGAATATATGCAGGTATTATGTATTATATGTGTGTAACATGTATGTTGTGACGGTGAAGTCTCCAGGGAATCAATGTTAAAACACTCACACAAGAGGGTTAACGGTCTGTTTATAGCAGTAAAATATCTGGGGGCGTGGCTTCCCGTCTCTATGGGCGGGGCCAGAGGGTTACCTAGCGGCCGGCAGCAGAGTGATTGACAGCTGAGCGGCTTAAAGCCTCAGGGACGGAGCAGCGGTCAGGAACGACACAAACCAGCCGCTTTATAACAACTAAACCCGGGATTTATAAACGATCTCTGGACTCTGACGGAGTTTAAATCTACTTTGCTTTTGTTTATGTGGAACAAGTTGGAGAAACTGACCTTCCTCCAGGTAAGACCCGTCTGTCAGGTGCAGTTTAACCTGCACAGTAAACAATGTATAGCGTCTAATATAATGGTATATTATTTATTTATGCGGTGGAGTCATAGTCTGGTGTTTTAGAGATTAGTTTGGCAGCTGAGAGTTAAGTAGAAAATCAGAATTAAAGAGAACAAATTGCAGTGTAACTTAAACATGATAAAGAGAAAAAATAAATCAGGTTAAAGGTGGATTTATTAAAACCAATAAAATAAGAAATTAAATAAAGGACAGCAAAAACAATTTACATAATGTGAATTCAGCAGAGCACATTAGACACACGTGATAAACTTTAAGACTGAATTATAAACATACACACAATAGAACAAAGTAGAATACCAGTGAATAAGCATCTGTCTGATATAATATCTGTTGTGCTGCTGTGATGTGATGTGTCCTCTTCTACTCGGTTCTATTGACTTTTCAGGTGTGTGTGTGTTTTGCTGAGTAACGCTGCTACACCAGTGAGGTGTGTGTGATGTAAGAAGTATTAAGAAGGTGCAGCATGCCTGTGCTCACACACTCACAGCTCGGTGACCCTCAGTGAACCTGCACACACTCTCTGAGGTGGTGCGTTCAGGGTCGGCTGTTCTTCGCAATGTGAATTTGATCCTCTCTTGCACCAGAAGTGTTCCTATTAACAGTGGCCAAATGTAACTTAGTACATTTACTCAAGTACTGTACTTTATATTTAAGGTATTTGGACTTGACCTTTCATGTTATGAACCTTAAACATTGTACTTTTTAGAAGATGAAGATGTACTTTATTATTCACTGAGTGGAAATACAATTTTTTTCTCGTCATATACACACAGGCCTGAAACACACCCACATGCAACACATTCTCACTCCGACGACGTCACATACGACATGCAAGGTACCCTGGGTGTGTTGGTTGTTGACATTCTGGGATACCGTGTCAACTTCAGCCTGTTACATGCATTGTCTTCTTTCAAAGTACACTTCTGTTTTCAAAGGAAATTTAACATTTACATACAGTCTCTTTCAAAATAAAAGCACTACGTCGGTACAACACCACGAATTGACGTTATTTTTCCTTCAACAACAAAAACACGTGGTTAGGTTTAGGAAAAAACAACAGGGTTTGGCTTTAGAATCTAACGGGACACAAACACCACTCTCTCAGGTGAAAGTCCCATCCGCCCCCGTCAGACTTTCGTCACCTTAACTTTGGTTCTTGTCCCACCGCGTTTCCCCCTGACGCCGCCAGACGCTGTTAAACTACAACAGCAACCATGCCGTCATTAAAGGACGCCTTTTTTCGTTGGTTTCTGACACCGCAAGTCATTGCCCAAGCATCGGATTTCGACGACTTCGGAGATATGTACATGCATTAAATGGAGTAGTGTCAGAGCGAGGGGGTAATTTTTAGGGATGCTGCGATCCAACTTTTTCACTTTCGATCCGATACCGATACCACAGCCCTAGTACCGATCCGATACCGTTACCGATCCGATACCAGCACATATTTCTATCTCTCTGTTCGGACCAATAGTTTCACTTTTTTTAGTACTTATTGTGTAATGTGGAATAATAGAAAAGGCTTGATCAAGTGCTATTACTCAAAATGAGAATAACATACTTCTCCCGAGATGAATAGTCCACAACAGTAGATTATTATGACAAAACTTGAGCCATTTATTAGATATTTAAATTTTAAACTATCCACGCTGTTTTTCACCCGGTTGTTGTTATCACATGACCTCCCCCTCCCGTGTGTTACAATGAAGTGCTGGATGGAAAAGCTGGAGCAGATTTGTGGAATGGAGTGCTAGTATCACACTTTTCCCCTGCAGCGTGATCCGATCCGATCCACGTTTTTTGGCTGGATCGCAGCATATTTTTGATACGCAATCCGGATCGCTGCATCCCCAGTAATTTTTTGCTCAGGGACTCCTTGTAGGTGCCCAGGAGGCAACCTGGTTCCTCTCCAGTTACCAGTCCACACTCCTGGAGGACTGGTTCAGTGTTGAGTGAGAGGGCTGCAGTGTAACCACTCGGGGCATGTTCACACTGAATGTACGTCCACTAAAAGTGTTTGTTTTTGCCACTGACAGGCTCAGATTGTTATTATGAGTGTCTGACAGCATTATGGAAATGATCCCTACAGAGATAGACCTGTTTGTCAAAGAGTAAGATCATTTTTGTTTAACTAGAAACAGCCCTGACCAATTTAAATAAATAGTAATTATAGTGTGTATAGAGGCAGCATATTTTCACATCTAACTGGATGAATTAAGGGTTAATTTCAACCACTCCAGAGTTGGTGATTGTTGGAACAGTGGAAAGACCAAGACGTATTTTTATGAGTTTTATTTTGTTTCATACTTTATATGAAGTTTGTTTTACTGTGATAAAATTACTGTTTATTTAGATTTTGGGGCTGTTTTTGGTGAAAGAAAAGGTCTTTTTCTGTCGGGATCCTTTCCACAATGTTGTCAGACACTGAAAATAACAATCTGAGCGTGTCAGTGACAAAACAAACACTTTTAGTGGACGTACATTGACAGCGCATATTGCCCCTGAGTGGTTAACGCTGCTGCCTCGTTCAATACTCGGCCAGTTTCAAAACTTCTTGTTCCCATTGCACAGAGATCGCATTATAGGGCCGCTAAGAAGTCTTTTCTTTATGCTTCCTTTGCATTTTTACACAGAACCAAATGATGGCAGCATCATGCGACTCAAGTGTGTAATTATACACCTCACCACGTTGGCTTCTAGTGTGACATACAACATATGCACCAGCAGGGCTTTCTAAACAGTAACAATGGCATAACATGGCAATAACAATCATTTACTGTCCCGGTTATACGGCGGCTGATCTCATCTTCTGCTTGGAGGAGAAGGAGCTCACCGTTTTACCAGTTTGCGGACATTTACAGCCGCTGTTCTTCTTCTTTGAGTTAGCCGCTAATTGCTAACAGCTGCTGTTTAAATCTCATGTGGTGGGTCACGTGGGTGCGTCACACCCCTCCCTCCTATGATCCCACACTGCAGACTGTGCTGTTTATACAGACATCGTTTTGGCGCTGTTATGACCTCCAGTGGTACATTAAAGGCAAGACCGGGTCCAGTTTATAAACTACTGAATTTGCCCACTTTTCTAACATGGTTGACAATAAAGTAACTTTAACTATAAGAATTTATTGATTAACTGAAAAATTAATCAATTAAAAAAAGGTTTCAAATGCACTGACAAATCCCCTTTGGTAAGAAGACATGCACCCTTTTAGAAACTGTAAACGTAGAGTTTTCGGTGAGAAACAAACAGCTGTGGTGGCTCACAGTGACGACCTTGAATGCAACAGCTGCTGTCGATGAAGGAGATTAACACGTGTGTGTGAGAACATGTTTATATTTGTTCTCTAGAGACAAATTTGTTTGTCTCACAACTCGGGGAATCTGTGAGAATGCAGCAGATCCTCGAGTGGCAGAATACACAGACTGTCCTGTGAGTGAAAGGTCGCAGGTTTGATCATGTGATCAGATTGCTGAGGTGAACAAAGACGTGTTTCATTATCGTAATTAATTTAAAGCTCGATCAGCTTAGTGCATGAAAACGTGAAGTGAATTAAAAAAAAGCAGGTCAGAAAATCTGAATCTGAACACCTCGGGTCACTGTGTGTGTGTGTGTGTGTGTGTGTGTGTATTTAATCCTTAGCTTGTGTGTGTGATGGCATGTGACTGTCTGAGTTTAAAGGACAGACACACACTCACACAGTGGTGGTTTGGGATTAAACATCACCGTCTCATCTCAGATTACTTCTCTTTTCTCTCTTTCACACACACACGTTTGTCTTTCTACCGGGGGAAACTGACATTATGACATGAGACACTGGATTTGATGGATTCACTGTTAATTAGACCACAAATGAGACCAGAATTAGCAAGCTAGCACAGCCCGAGGACCGTTTCCATTTCCACCAAGCAGTTCAGTGAAGTGCGCTTTTTTTCTCTTTCCACTGTGAAAAGTTGTGGATGGTACCAATGGAACCGTTCTGTACCGTTCCCATGTTTGGTCCCCCCTCTGTTGGGGTACCTAGCACACAGATCTGGTACTAAAAGGTGGAGCTGTGAACACTGCAGTCTGATTGGTCAGTAGAGGACGGTCACTCTGCTCAGGGCTGAGCTGTGTCTGGTTTTGAGGCTCATGTAACCACTGTTCATACTGTGGAGAGTTTTATTAGTAAACTGTAACTATAGCCCTTTTTAAACAGGAATTGTGCAAATTTGCAGGAAAGCCCAATCAGTCTTTTTTGCAGCATTGGCAGTATAAAAACAAAATCGGGGAGTGCAGCAAAATGCCGCCTGCCTACTTTTGTTTATACAGAATGCGCCTTTTTCGGGGCAATGGGGGGCGTGAGCAAGTAACAAAACGTGTAGCTCAGTGTGTGACGTAAACAGTGACGTGGGAGGGAAGCCGCGGCTGGTCAGTC
>NC_065522.1:30907234-30982787 GCF_006386435.1 Epinephelus moara | reverse complement strand
GACGTGAATCCATCAGCACACCTTAAATTTCACTGTGACAACTTTGACCATCACTTTAGTTTTTATATGACAGACACTTCTAGTAATGAGTGGATCTTCAAGTGTTTATATATGGTAATTTCAACCAGGTTATGTGAACTGCATATATTCTAATCCTCACTCTGAGAAAAAAAAGCATCATGGAGTGTTGTTCCTGTGGGCTACAGCAACACTAATCCCCTGAGCTTGCCTGAGAAGGACTAAATGCATAAAGCTGCTATTTTTAAATATCCCATGGAGAGAGACTCTCACTGCAGCCTGTTCTATTTTGTTCTGAAAATGTTGGCGTGCAGCCTCGTTCTGTGGACGATAAACAAGGTACTGATGAGGAAATACAGTGAGTGCTGGACAGAGCAGTGAGTGACAACAACCCCGCCCACATTTAAGAGGACTGTCTGTGGTGGAAAGGATCCATGTCTGAGGGTTACTGTTGGTTCCAAAAGTACCATACTGAAAGTGTTTGGTGGAAACGGGGCTAAACAGGCCTTTGAAGAATCTGTCCCAAAGTGAAGCACGGCCAAATTGTCCTCAATTTCCAAAAATGTCCTCACTCCCAAGGTCCAACACTCAAAGTCCTCACAAATATAGATGGACACGTGCACACACGCCTACCCTGTAATGACAACTGGATGCTCCAAACAGGAAATTGGACCAAAATCCAACTGTTTGCCCTGCACACACACACACACACACACACACACACACCGATTAGGAGCCCAGATGGTGAAGGATGGATTTGTAAACTGTGTGCGTGCGTGTCTGACAACCTTTCACTCATATATTTCTCTCTCTGTCTCAGGACAGCAGACAGCAGGCTCATTGGTCCATGTCGTCCCTCCAGCAGCAGCAGCAGCAGCAGCAGCACAGAGGTAGGTACACTCGAACACTGTAATGGTGGTTTCTTGGAGAGCACCATGGGAATTCGGGGAATGTCCCGGGAACACCCTGGGTGGGACTCGGGACGCGTTCCCATTTTTCCTGTTTGATTGTTGCCGCTGACGACCCTCACTTCCTGTTCTGGGCCTTGTTAGTTTTGGAACAGAGAGAGAAACACAAAGATGTGAGGACAGAGGAAGAGACAGTATGTCTCTCTGATGTTCGTAGCATTATCAGAATACGGCGTGACGATCAGCTGGTCATTGATTGGTTATGTATTGATCCCAAGTATATCTCTGTTCACTGATATCCTGCTGGGGATTAACAGTGTGTCATAAGTCATCAATTCACAGGATGCAGTGTTTGAAACGTGAACACTTTCATGAAGAGGTCCACTTTTCCTGCCACTTTGCAGAAGAAAAACGCATCAGTGACAAACCCAACTGATGTGATACAATCATAGACAGAGTGAGAGGTGAAATGATGTTATTTAGGGGATCATATCGGCAGTTTTAGGTGTTTATTTTTAATGCATTAGCTCGACACAACTCACTGCACTCTAACGGGCCTGCAACCCACCAGGTGGGAACCACTGGACTAGAGGAATAATAAAAAATATCCACTCTCTCCACCTCCACCTCTCACAGGCCAGCAGCTGCCTGCCAAGCCCAGGGAAAGAGCCTGATCCTGGGCCAAGAGAGCCAGCTAATGCCCGCCCCTGGTCCAGCCACCATCCCACACACTGAGCTGGAACATGCTATAGTCACCTGACTGCCAGGCAAAATGATGGCCTCGGTGGTTGTCGGGGGCAACCGGAAGAAGTCTCTGACGCTGAGAGGGGTGGACCCCGAGACGTGCATGATTGTGTTTAAGAACCACTGGGCACAGGTGACCACCTCAGCTACTAATCAATCAACTGATCAATCAATCGATTGTCAGGCTGTTGTTTTGTCTCCTCTGTCTCAGTCTGTCCTGTTTTCCTCATAATGGCTGGTAGACAAAGTGTGTGATTGTGTGTGTGTTACTGACCCAGACTCTGGCCCTTAAACACAGGATCCATTTAGAGACAAATCTCTCTCTACGTCCGCCAAGAAAACCCACACACACTCTACGTCTGTGTGTGTACAAATGTATTGTGTGTGTGTGTGTGTGTGTGTGTGTGTAGTCCTTGTCTGAAGCAGCTGAGGTCAAAGGTTAACACAAGTCCAGACAGTGAATTACATTCTTCTCTGTCTCCCTCTTTTCATTCGTCCTCCTCTGTTCATCCCTCCCACAGCGATGTGTTGTCTACTGTATCTGTACATCTCTTATAATGATGAATTATTCTGTGCTGTTTATCCCCCTGAGATCCTAATTTTTGTTTGGAATACATTTTTGAATTTCTCCTCGCTATTTGGGATCAGTAGGAGTATAAAAAACGAATCACTGTCAATGATAATAAAGTCCCAGTGTCTTCAAACGAGTCCTTCCTAATTAATGGCATCTTAACTTGTTGCTGTTGCTAAAATTGCCCACATTTGTTGCCATATCAAACTACAAACATAATTAATCTTAAATAAACAAGTTTCAACCATTAAATGTGATCAAGTTTTGGACCTTGTCCACTTTGTGTCGAGATCGGCTGCAGACTGACTTGGCAGAGATGGCTGCCATCTTTTTTACATGGATTGATGTATTGTTCTCTTACGACCACTAGATGGCACAACAAGTGTCCACGAACGAGGGCAACAGGTCTGAGTTAAGCAAGATGGGGCAAGGTTACGAAAGTTGTTGTGTTGCTTTGGTGGTTTGTGTCCTTGCATAGCTTGACAAGCGGTTGTGGTCCGTCATACTTCCGTTGCCAAAATGTGCGCACCTTGTCTACGTCATCATTGTTTACAAACTGTAAAAGGATCTATACTGCGAAAATACAGCACATTGCTTACTGAATTAGATGAAAGGAAATTATTTGCAAAGGATGTTCCCATTACACTTTGTTACATTTACTTTTGATAGATCCACAAACTTTCCTTTCTCTATCCATACAACTTTTTTTTTTTTTTTTTTTTTGTTTACAAAATTTGCACTCCAGCGTTAGCGCCTTTTTTTTTATGTGTGGATAAAAGCAGGTAGATAAAAACTCACTTAATGTTGAGGATGTCTCTAACGTCTCTTTCTATGCAGGTAGTAAAGATCCTGGAGAAACATGAGCCAGGTCGTAGCAGCACCGGTGCGTTGAGCTTCCTCTCGGGCCATGCTAGCAGCAGCTCCGGAGTGTTACGCCTCGGCCCCATCCCGGCTGACGAGGCCAGCGCTGTCCAGAACTATGTGGAACACATGCTCTTCCTGCTGATGGAGGAAGAGGCTGGGCAAGGTAAGAAAAACAAACAAAAAAAGGTTTCATCATGCCTCTGCTTTGTCTTCTATCCGGACTCACACCTGTTGCATACAGGAGGAGCGATGGGTCCCATCCTGGAGTTTGTGGTTCTGGAGGGTGTGATGGAGAGGCTGTTTCTGTGGAGCCTGAGGAGACAGTTTACTGAGGACATGAAGCTGGAGCAGCTCAGGATGTACCAGATGCTTCTATCTCAGGCCAGGCAGCCTCTGCTGCACCATAAACCAGTTCTACGGCCGCTCATGATGCTGCTGGCCTCCTGCGCTGGAGCTGGAACTGGTGAGTTGGTGCACAAAGGACATTTGGGGGAAGACACTCTTTCTTGATGAGTGTTGGATGAGAAGATTGATACCACACCCAACGGAGCAAGCAGCTGGTTAGCATAGCTTAGCACAAAGACTGGAAACAGTGGTAAATGGTTAGCCTGAGTAATGCATTATATTTCATTTATTTAATCTGTGCGAACACCAATGTATAGAAATTTTACATGGAGTCAGACTTTTTCTCAGTCAGGAGCACTGACTTCCTGGAGTCTTGTCGTTACCATGAGCTTACCAAACAACCAATGCAGACTTCAAAAACATGTAAAACTATTGTCTTGCTGTTGTTCAGAGCAGTCATAGTCTTAAAGTCTCATAAATAAAAGAACTCTACAGGACAATAAAGGACCTGTTAATGTGAACACTTTGCAGCAACTTCCAGGGCTAAAAAAATGAAGCCAACATGGAAGTCCCAAAAACTGCAGTTCCTCTAACGGCCACTTGAGGCTGGCTCCAAGAGCGAGTCATAGACTTCCATAATGAAAATGCTCAACTTTACAGCAGAAATAAACATGTTTACAGCCTGGTACAACATTTTTTTTGTCTTATAGCTATTTTCAACATACATGACAACTGTACGCAAATTTTTGAATTCTAGGACGGTCAAGGAATGACATGGCACTTGTTGCCTTCATTGGTTTGGTTGATCAGGTTTAGGCAATAGAAGTGAGACTAGTCAGGGTTAGGGTAAGAATGTCAGGGTAAACCAATCAGAGGCAGAGAAAGGCAAAGAAGCGCAGAGTAAGGCATTCATTTTCTATCCTCGGATTCGTGAATTCTCCAACTGTATGGGGGGTGGGGGTGACTGGAGTGACAGACTATCTGCTAGACGTCAGTATACTCTGTGAGTCAGATCCACCCCTCACTCCTCAACAGCTCCAACCTTTCACACAAATATGGTCGTCAAAACGGGAGTCCACAACCCAGTGGGTGCCGGATTTTAGGATTTTTGCAGTATAGACCCTGTTACAGTATGTAAACAATGATGACGTAGACATGGTGCGCATGCATTTTGGCAACGGAAGTATGGCGGACCACAACAGCTTGTCAAGTTTGGTGATGAACTTTCCACATCCACATATGATGTGCAAGGTACCCTGGGTGCTTGTTGATGTTCTGGTTAGGTTTAGGAAAAAACAACAGGGTTTGGCTTTAGAATCTTACGGGACACAAACACCAGTCTCTTGGGTGAAAGTCGGTGTTTGTTGGACCCATCCGCTACCCCTCTTACCGCCCCAGTCAGACTTTCACCACTTTAACTTTTGTCCTTGTGGTGCCATTACTCCCTCTGATGCCAACATGCACTTTTAAACTAGCAAGCGGCCATATATCATGCTGACATTAAAGGACAGCTTTTTTCGTTGGTTTCTGATGACCAGGCTCACAATTCTCACTTCTATGCCACCCACTGAATCTCAACCAGGAGAAGTTTTAGCTGGTTGTAATCTGCAGTCCTCACCATTAGATGCCACTAACTCTTACACACTGCTTCAGCGTTTTGACGGTATTCCTCATCACTTCCTGGAGACAGTTTGTTGCCACACTTAAATCTTTTCAATCTTGACCACACTCAAAGAAATGATTGTTGTGGATTTCCTTGTCACTTGCTTAAAGTACCTAATCAGTTTACAGACACTGTGGGAGTCCAGGGGTTGGTTTACCTGTCTAATGACATCTAATAGGTTTTAAGTGTTTAATTAGGAAGCGGCTTCACATGCTGCATGTGTAGCTGGTAAGATGTTTTAAACAGTTACCTGGGTGGTTAATCACCTGCATCTCCCCCTGCAGACTGCGGCGGTGTGGTGGAGGCAGAGCTGGTCCTCCTGTTGAACCAGCTGTGTGTCGCTCTGGTCAAAGATCCCTCAGTGCTGGAACTGTTCTTCCACACCAGTGAGGACCAGGGAGCCGCCAACTTCCTGCTGTTCTCCCTGCTCATACCATACACACACAGGTAGGTATACAGAGCGACAAACATTTATGGTACACACACATTTAGGGTACGTCACACACACCATCATCACAGCAGCACAGGAGATCTAAACAATGAGGACACCCAATATTAGTGTCACCAACTCAGTATCTGACCAAATGTCTCCCCTTCTGTTCCTGAGATATGATGCTGTATGAGGGCCAGAAAAGTGTTTCATGTAGAACATGATGATGTCACAGTGAATGTGACCTTTGACCTTTTGGATATGAAATGTCATCACTTCATTATTTTATCCTGTTAGACATTAGTGTGAAGTTTTGTCATAATTAGAAAAGGAATGAATAAGTTATGACCAAATACATGTTTTGTGAGGTCACAGTGACCTTGACCTTTGACCTTGGAACACAAATTACTAATTAGTTCATTCTTGCCAAATTTGAGATTATTCCCTAAAGGCCTACTTGAGATATCACATTTACAAGAATGAGACGGACGCAGGGTCACAATGACCTTGACCTTTGCCAGCCAAAGTCTAATCAGGTCATCCTTGACTCAAAGATGACGTTTGTGCCAACTTAAAAAAAAAAAAAATCCCTCAAGGACTTTTTGTCATATGGTGTTCATGAGAATGTAACAGACAAGGTCACAGTGACCTTGACCACCAAATTATAATCAGTACATCACTGACCCAAAGTGGATGATTGTGCCAAATTTAAAGAAATTCCTTTAAGGTGTTTTTGAGATATAATTCCATCACAATAATGAGACAGCTGGGTAAGAGTGACCTTGAGCTTTGACCACCAAGTTTTAATCAGTACATTATTGACTTTAAGTGGATGTCTGTGCCAAATTTGAAAAAAATCCCGCAAAGTTTTCTCAATATATTGCTTTAAGGAGAATAAGACAGACAAGGCCACAGTGCCCTTGACCGCTTACATTTGACCACTAAATTCTAATCAGCTCATCCTTGTCCCAAAGTGGATGTTTGTGCCAAATTTAAAGAAATTCCCTTAAGGTGTTTTTGAGACATAATTCTGTCACAATGATGAGACAGATGAGGTCACAGTGACCTTTACCTTTGACCACTGAAATCTAATCAGTTTATTGTTCCAAGTGGACATTTGTGCCAAATTTGACAAAATTCTCTCAAGGCGCTCTTGCTCTCTCTTATATACAGTTATATAAACATAACTGTCATGGTGGAGGCAACAACACAACCTTTATAATCTGTGTCTCCCTCAGACAGGGTTCGGTTGGTCAGCAGGCCAGAGACGCTCTGCTGCTCATCATGTCTCTGTCGGCCTCCGATGCTCGAGTTGCCCAGCACATCGCAGAGAACACGTACTTCTGTCCTGTAAGTGCACAAACACACACAGACACACACACATGAACTGAATGACAGCATGCCAAACAACATCACACCAAGGACAGATAGTTTCCATCCTTCATCACTAAACCTTGATGGTTCATTCCAAGACAACTGAGGAGACGTCGCCCCCGCTCATCATCTGTTGGTTTCATGGTCACGGTCTTACGTCTGCCGGAGTGTCGGCTCATCTGGGAAATGTCAAGGATTTGTTCAGGATCAGCTTCTCTCAGTAGATTTGGATCATGGAGACAAACTCATTGGATAACTGTTGCATGACGAGACGTCAATATGGTGCTAATGATGTAAACCTGAAATAAACAGGATGAGGTTTTGTAGATTGTGAGCTATTATTTTTGCCACGTTAAAACATCTTAGTGCTGTTCAGAGACTTTAAATACCTGTGACTTATACAACACAGATTAGCTGAACCAACCGTAGATCTGTGGAGAATTTAAAGGTGTGTTTCCCAAGCAGAGCTGCGAGTTTATCCCACACAGACCCCCGTTGGCCGAGCCAAACTACGTTAATCTCCACATATCTTACAAATGCAGGCAAAGAAATGTTGTGTGTTTTTCTGAGTGTATGCAAGCAGGGGAAAAAGTTCACTGCTTAAAAAGTGCATATAATGTTTGGGGTTAACAGAATAAAAGGCCCGTACAGTAAGAACCCTCTTTGATACAGTTATTTATTTTTTATGAATGAGGCGGCTGTTTAAATGAGTGGAGTTTGGTGCAGCCTCCATTCATCCGTCTCCCCACAGCATTGTAATCTCATTATCACAAGTTATGCAATAAACTAATGAGCTCATACTGCGTCCGCAGGGAGTGTTGGAGTCACTGTGTGTGTGTGTGTGTGTGTGTGTGTGTGTGTGTGTGTTACAGCAAGAGAGAGAAGAGAGCTGGTTATACTGTGCAGTGGCAGTGGATTTAAAAACAAGGTGAGGAGGAGGAGGAGGAGGAGGAGGAGGAGAGGAAGCAGCTTGGAATTGTTCAGAGGCAGAAGAAAAAGACCAAAGCAACAAATGAATACAACACCTGTCCTGTTTGGTTCGGTTCAATCAAACTCAAGTTCGTTCGCCCTCTAAGTGTGGTTAGTTTGAGCAGGTGTGAACACAGCAAAACAACCAGACCGAGACCTTCTTGAAGAGGTGGTTTCAGTCTGGTTACAAATGAACTCTGGTGCGGTTGGTTTGTGGTGAGAACATGTTCCGACCTGGATGTGAAGCAACTGCAGTCACATGACACATTGTTTGGGTTAAACATGAGCATGTTACAGTCCTGGAGGATTATTAATGTGCACCTCCTCCTGTACTGCCTTAATATGCACATTCAGCACATCCAATGCATCAAAACATTGTTTTCTAGTTGGAGCCGCGCCTCGTTTTCAAACTGTATGGTTTGACTAAAATGAACAATGACAGCAATATAGTCCACGATGAGCAGCGCTAAAATCAACCTGCGTAGTTGTCCCTCCATTGTGACATTAGAAAGTGTCACATTTATCTTGCAAGTGTACTCTTCTTCAACGTTTGCTTTACTTCCTGGATTTTTCCCACATGGAAATTCTGATGAACCAAGAGCAGCTTTCTCACACAAGGCATTTGATCTGGTCCATTTGTAAATGCTGCCGTGAGAACACGAACCAACTCTAGGCAATTTTGCAGCTTTGGAACAACATGAGTCTCTGCCATGTTTACACGAAAACGATCCACTGAAAACAGAATAGTTTCTCATTTTCGTTTTGAAAAAAGTTCCACGTTTAGACGACAACGTTTTGATAACAATCGCCGTGCACACGGATGCGCAAAAATGACCAAAAATGCTGCAGTATACATGCCAGGCCAGTAGTTGGCGGTGTGACGCTTACGCTTCCTTCTACAGAGCGGCGATGTATAAACAAACAAAATGGCAACTGCATGAATGTTTGTCTGGACGGACGACGAGGTGGAGTTGCTACAGTAAATCTACACTATGATGAGTTGTTGTTTAAGTCGGCCATTGCTGTTGTGATGGTCGACTTTCTCGCGCATGCCTAGTGACTGTAACCATAATGCGCATGTGCAAAAAGTCTCAGTTTTCAGACGAAGTAATGA
This sequence comes from Epinephelus moara, assembly GCF_006386435.1. Lineage (NCBI taxonomy): Eukaryota > Metazoa > Chordata > Actinopteri > Perciformes > Serranidae > Epinephelus > Epinephelus moara. The sequence goes on along the minus strand of NC_065522.1, from coordinate 30,973,787 downwards.
AGATAAAACAAACACTGGAGCACCTGTGGAAAAAAAGCCTTAAAGTCAAGAAAATACTCAACACTACAACAAATAAGGAAAAATAATATAAAAGTATGAATCAAATAATAAAAACTAGAGGCAGGCACCAGTTACTCTAAGTCTGGATGCCTCTAGCTTGACTGGTAGACGACACCTGTCGTATAAATAAAGGCAAAAACACATAAAAGTAATATCAAAAAGAAAGAAAGAAAAGAAAAAATTACTCTGTCACATCGGTGCTTTCAACCAAAAAACTAGCTAGGGATGTCAGCAGTTCACCGATAATTGATTAACCAATTTTTGACCAGTTACGCATGTTGGCCTATAGATTAGTTTTGCTGTTCTTCAGTTTAATGCATTACACACCAACTGGTAGGATTGGTTAACATTTCAAGTAGCTAGCTAGCATTTGCGTATTAACTCGCCGGCTGTTACTGAATATAGTAACTTCAACCACTGCTCATTTTAGAAGGATCGTCACAAGAAAGCACGCTTTGTTTAAATTATCGGACAATTGAGATTTAAGATTTCAGTGCTAACGACTGCTTCTCTGTAATTGTTGCCCATATGACAATAAATAATTTAAAACTAACTTGAAACTTGAACATAATGATAATAATTGTTTTAAAAAACAAAACATTATTTTTTTAACCTCTCTAACTCTGCCAGGACGCCGACGTCCTCGCTCCACACTACGTCATCAAACCATGTGATGTTTGGTATTGCCAGATTCAGGAAGCTCTCGACTTTTCAAAAATAACATTGTTTTTCTTTTATTCCTTATGGATTTCGCACCAGAGCAGCCTAAACACACAAAGTCCAAAATCGCAATGAGTGGTGACAAGTCATGTCAGGCCGTTTTTCGACGGGAAAAGTTAAAGGATTACTCGCGATCTTATGCGGAGCCGTTAGCAGGCACGTAGCTGTTTTATAAAAGGTGAGATCTCACTCCTACCACTATTTTTGGCTGAGATATACCGTCTAGAAAGTGGGATCATAACTTTCACATTTCATATTTGGTGATATTTTATGGTGTTTCTGTGTCATAAACAACATCAGCTATCATAATCACACCTGATTTCAATAAGGTACAATGTTTGAAGCTGGCTGAGTGTTGTTTGATCACTGATAGTACTGTTTTGAAGCTGAGTGTGCGACTGTAGAATGGTCATATTTTGAGCAATCTTCTTCAAATTTGAAACGAGGGTTCATTGATAGTGTGCCTACAGCTCCACAGTGTCATTTACCTGCTCAGATGAAGCCACAGACAGTTATTCATCCTGAAATACATTTTTTATTTTATTTTGGGCAAAATCTTCATTTTTTTACTGACTTCAGAGGCCCATTACTCTGTCTCTGTATCACCTAGAGTGTTTCTGACACTTTCACAAGAAACTTCAGGGAGTTTTCTTTCTGGCAAGACCTCATGCATGTAGCCAGAGCAGTTCAGAGGCTACAGTCATTTTAATTTGGGTATGTCATTTTAGGCATTTTCGCTACAAAATGGGGGTGGAGTACAAGAGGTTTTAAGCACAGTGAATTTCCAGCACAGAGCTTTTATTTTGAAGTGCTGTTTCCTCCTGTAGAGTGAGTGACTAACAGACAGCTACTTGACAGAGACAGCAAACTAGCTCAACCACCTGGCCAAATGCAAGTATGATGCTGAATGTATTAAACAGTGTGGACCTGGAACTGATGACTGAGGAGAAGTCTGGACCCCGTGGCTGGACCAGTCGGGAACCACTGGTCTGGAGACGTGCAGTTAGCGTGGCTAAAAACAGATTTAAAAAATCTGAATGACAGTAAAACAATAACAAGAAGAAAAAAAGGTAGATAATGTTATTGAAAGACAAGAAGCACCTTTTGTTTACTTGTGTCGGCCATGTTGGCTCCATCACTGCCAGTTTTTGCTTTTACTGTGTGTGTGTGTGTGTGTGTGTGTGTGTGTGTGTGTGTGAGAAAGACAGGAAGGGAGCAAAGACACGAAAGCACGTGCCACCTGTGTGTGTGTGTGTGTGTGTGTGTGTGTGTGTGTGTGTGTGTGTGTGTGTGTGTGTGTCAGCTTTAAGCCCATGTAACCACACTCTGACCTCAATCTTTATGCAGAGAGCAGATTAGTAAATCAGGGTGAGATTGGCTCGTACACAGAGAGGGATTAGCAAGTCTGCACGTGATTGGACAGTTGCCTGGTTGTTAGCGAGACTCAAGACTGCAGATGTTGTTGATGTTGTTGTTGTTTATGTTGGTTTCTCCTCCTTCTTCCCTCTTTTATTAAAGGAGCAGTTCTGCATTATGGGAACATACACTTTAGTTGCTTTCTTACAGAGAGCAGATGGACACCACTCTAGTGTCTGTACAGTATGCGAATTTGCGAATCCTAGGATGGTGAAGGAATGGCCTGCCTTACTCTGCGTCTGATTGGCTTACCCTGACATCCTTAAACTAACCCTAACCAATCTCAGTCCTCTTGCCTAAACCTAACCAGTCCAACCAACGAAGGCAATGAGTACGAGCCACTCATAGGGAGAGCAGGGTGGGTCGTTCCTTCGCCGTCCCCAACTTTGCGAACAGAACATATAAGGCTACAGCCTGTTAGCTTAGCTTAGCATAAAGACTGGAAATAGAGGGAAACAGCTTGCCTGGCTCAGTCCAAAGGTCACCACTACCAGCAGCTCTAAAGCCCATTCATTAACATGTTATAGGTTAATTTTTTCATTGACTGTTTCCAGTCTTTATGCTAAGCTAAGCTAACCATTTGACAGCTGTGACTTCATATTTGATGTACAGATATAAGAGTGGTATTGATCTCATCATCTAACTCTCAAGTAAGCAAATAAATTCATTTCCTAAAGTGCTCAATGATTTTTCGCTTATTAATAAAGTGAAATTAATCAATAAAACAGATATTCTCTTCCTTTCTTCCTGCTTCATTCTCTGCTATTTATAAAATGAGCTGCACAAATCTGCACTGGAATTTAATTTCCACAAAAGCCTGTGTGTGTTCATGCATGTGGTTGTGTGTGTGTGTGTGTTTGCAGGTGCTGGCCACAGGTCTGTCTGGTTTATACTCGTCTCTTCCAGCCAGGCTGCAGGTTTACAGTGAGGACTGGCACTATCTGGACCAGGCTGACTGGCAGCAGGTAACCATGACGACCACACAGTCAGGGAGTGAGTGACATAATGAATGAATGGATGGATCCGTGACAGTGATGAATTCAGAATGACAGTGAGTGAAAAGACAGAACAAAGGAGGTTTTGTGTGTGAATGGAAGACAAAGTAAATGAGTGAATGAATTAACAAATGAGCCAATTTTAAAAAGTAACAACAGTCTACATCCGCATGGTCCCACCATGTCACAAAGCTCACATCATCTCAAACATGACAATGAGTTCACTGTACTCCAATGGCCTCCACAGTCACCAGATCTCAGTCCAATAGAGCACCTTTGGGATGTGCTGGAACGGGAGATTCTCATCATGGATGTGCAGCCAACAAATCTGAAGCAACTGTGTGATGTCATCATGTCAATATGGACCGACATCTCTGATACATTGGTTACCTTAAGCGATTTATGAACGAGTGCATGAAAAAATAAAAGCATACATGAAAGACTGCCTGCATTACTGACTAAACGGCTGATGATGTCACTCTGACCTTGTGTTTGGGTCAACAGGTTCCTGCTCTTGTCCACTTCCTGCACTCACTGGACTTCTGCAGTGCCGTCACCAAGGTCGCTCACCCCTCCATCCGCTCTCAGCTGCTGGGTTACATCTACAACGGCTTCCTGGTGCCTGTCCTGGCTCCTGCTCTGCACAAGGTAGCATCTGTATTTCCTGTTGTTGCTGATGCTGAATGGATCTTGAGTAGGCTTTGTGGTGCTGACATATTACTGTTGAAAAGTTTGTAATCTCCTGCCACCAAAGCTTGACCGGTTCCAACAAGATGTCTGAGAGGAATATTCCTTATGTTTGAATGGTCTCTGATGCTTTTAGGTTGCAGAGAGTCTTCTTTACAAATCTTCTTCTTTAGTCTTTTTTAGTATAAAGAATTTGTTTTGTATTGCAAAACAAAACAATTTGTATTGTGTTTCATTGTGCATTTTTATAAACCATGGATATGTTACAGTTGTACTTTATTTTGTAGTGGTTACGTTGAAACTTTACGCTTGCTTACGTTTCAGAAACACTGTGGTTAACATGTGGTCCGGTTTAGACACATAAAACACTTGGAACTGGAAAGGGAAAGATCATGCTTTTGCGTAAAACACATCAGTTTGGTGGCACAAACAGCTCACTAAAACACATCGAGCTTCCGTAATACAAACACCACTGGAAATGCAGCAACAGTTTGCTGAAACATCTAAGTTGGGTGGCACAAACACAGCTAGAAATGCAGTGATTTCTCACTAAAACACACCAACATTTGGTGCCACAAATTCCGCTAGAAATGCAGTGACGGCTCGCTAAAAAATACCCTAGTTTGGTAGCACAAATGCCACCGGACACGCAGTGACTGCTTGAGTAAAAACACCCATGTTTGATGGCATAAACCACCTTGGAAATGCAGTGACGTCTAACTAAAAAACACATAAGTTTAGAGGCACAAATGGTGTTGGAAACACAGTGATGGCTTATTAAAAAACATCCATGTTCGGTGGCAAAAACGCCACTGGACACACATTGACAGCTCACTAGAAAACACCTATGTTCAGTGGCACAAACCTCCCTGGAAATGCAGTGACAGCTCATTAAAAAACACCCACGTTTGGTGGCAGAGATGTCGCTGGAAACACAACGATGGCTGACTAAAAAACACCCATATTCAGTTGCATCAACCCCTCTGGAAATGCAATGATGGCACATTAAAAAACACCCACATTCAGAGGCACTAATGCAGCTGGAAATGCAGTGACGGCTCGCTAAAAACACCCATGTTTGGAGGCAAAAACCAATTCCGACATGTGTGTGTGTGATTCCAAAGCTTTGAATGGAAGAGTATTTTCTTATTTGATTGCATTCATGCTAACATAAACATTAATGTGTGTGTAGCTGACGGTAGAGGAGGTGATGACCACCACAGCGTACCTGGATCTGTTCCTGCGCTCCATCTCTGAGCCCGCCCTCCTCCAGAGCTTCCTGTCCTTCATCCTGCTGCACACACATGACAACGTGCACATCCTGGACACACTGGTCAGCAGGGTCAACACACCTTTCCAGGTAACACACACTCTTCTTCAGCCTGTTGTTCCATACTTTATTATTAATCTGTTGAAGATGACCTTTGATTTTTTTTTGCGTGTCCATTAGCTGGGTACAGTGTCGCTGGCTCTGTTCAGGACTCTGATTGGTCTCTTCTGTGAAGACGTCATGCTGCAGCTGGTGTTCAGGTCAGTCACACATAGACTGTAGCTCCTGGAAAGTAAAGCAAACATTTTTATTTTAATTAGCTTGTTCGGGTCTGTTTTGTGAGCAAGTCTCTCAAACCAGAAGTCTCGTTCTGAATTCTCACAAGAGATGACATTTTCATTGTCATGGCTGAACATTTAGCTAATTTTTACAATGTGAGATATCAGAACAAGACACATAGCAGACTGGAACAAGAGAAAGGTACAGAGAAACATTTTATTTCTCTGCAGATATCCTTTCAGTAACGTTGCAAGACACTTATTATAATGATCCAAACCTGTCAGTGGCAAAAACAAGCACTTTAGTGGACGTAAATTGGCAGTGTGGACATGCCCTGAGTGGCTACATTGCAGCCAGTTTTACTGCTGCCATGCTGCTGACTGCAATATTGGACCAAATGACCCTTTGCTGTGTGTCACGCCTCTTTAATACATCATGAAAAGACTTCCACAAAGGACACACCTATGCATCCTTGCTCATAACTCCCCCTCAGGCAAGCCTCCTCTCTCCTCGAGATGCATTTTAGAAATCAAGACATCCTTTGGTGTGTCCTCAGGTATCTGATTCCCTGCAGCCACCTGAGCAGGAAGCAGCGCTCCTCCTTAAAGCAGACGGACTGTTACTCCTCCAGCGCTGCCTCCTTCCTGCTCCTCCTGCCATCCTGGTGCCCTGGAAACCTCCACAACGTTAACACACACTCACACTCGGAGCACATCCACTGGCCCAAAGGAGCAGGTCAGCACAAGTGAGCAACACAAAGTAAATAATCTCTCACGTGTATCGTGCTAACTTAAATTCTCTGTCTGTGTCAGATCTGTCAATATCAGACAGTGTCGGTTACTGCCGGGGTTCAGACTTTCTGATGGATGTAAACTACCTCCACTACCTCTGGGACGCCCGCCAGGCCATCGCCACATCCCACAGGTCAGCCTCAACTTTCCTCTACGATGAAATCAGGGGGTAGACTCTGGACCAGCTTTTATACATCATGCACAGTATCTTAGATTCTGCTAATGGTGGTAATTAAGCTAAAGGAAAAATAGAAAAATGGATAGAAAAGATGGACTGAGAAAATGAATGGATAGCTGGGTCATTTAATCATAGTTTTGGCCATATTTTTGGATCAGACTAATAGGGAAACAAAGCACCAAACCTTTGTGCTCCAGTGGTTCAGTGTTACAAAGCATTTTAGGGACATCTGCTGGGCAACTTGTGGTACTGCATTTTGAAGGGAGGCTCAAATACTGCACAAGACCTCCTGATGATACAATGAAAATACTATGAGCAATAAATGCTAATATTTTACAGTAGTATATTATATTATAGTATATTTATATTATGTGTATTTTATTTTTAAGTGGGCTGGATTCATCCTCTGGAAAACAAAAATGTTAATTCCAAATTTCATGACGAAAAATGTCGATCTCATGCGAGAGGAACAGTCAGAGACTGTCTGGTTCATCCTGTGGGGGACATGAATATTTGTGTCAAATTCCATGGCAATTCTTAAATGAAAATTGTCAGTCCCATGGTCACACTAGAAGAGCAGTCAGGGGATCACCAAGTCAGTAGGGATCTTCCTCTGGGGAACATGAATGTTTGTACTCATTTTAATGGCAATCCATCCATAGTTGTAGAGATAATTGACAAAAAAGACAAATGTCAATTTCATAGTCATGTTAGAGGAACAGCTGGCGTATCTAGTTGCTGTCAAAATATTTCACTCAAAAACCAAGGTAAACTTTATGACAGTGCTAAAGGAAAATTCAGAAGATCACCAAAGTCAGTGAGATTCATCCTCCGGGGAATTTGAATATCGGTACAAATTTTCATATCAATCCATGCAACAGTTGTTGAGATATTTTTTAGTCTGGACTGACAGACAATCCTTGCATCCTATTAAGAGATAATTTAATATGTCCGACATCTTCAGTTCTGATGTGTTTTGTTTTCTCTCCAGGGCGTGTCGGCTTTGGTCGGCTCGGTATGACGGGATTGACCCACCGCCTCAAGAATACCGGTCGGACACACCAGGAGACGACATAGAAGATGAGGAGGAGATCATACGGCGAGTCAAGAGTGACTCCATCTGCTCTCTGGGTATCACTCCTCCTCCCTCAGCCCTCTCCCCCACGCCCTCCTCCTCAGATACCGTCTCTACGAGCAACCAGACAGGACGAGCCAGCTCTGCGCTGGAGCTGGAGTGGGACGACATTTTTGCAGATGACGATCCCTCTTCATCAGGGTTGATAAACACGGCACTTGCAAACGGCACCATGGAGGTTGACAGATGCACTTCTACTACACCCATACCTCCTCAGCACATCCAGGAAATGCGACGCACTGCGACCAAACTGGTGCACGGCTCGTACGTGGAGGAGTCCGAGTTTGAGGAGGACGTTCTGGTCTACAACCTTGTCGCCCAGAAAGAATCTAAGGCCGCCACTTTGGAGCGAATCATGGCAGCGAATCGGCGGGCACGTGGGAGCATTTTAAATGGCCAACAGGTGTCGGCCGCAGCGACGACAACGACAATAACAACAATGTTAACAACAACAGGGAGGACGGTAATGGAGACGGTTAACAGTATAATGTCGACAAGGAGGAGGAGCGAGGATGGAGGGAAAGAGGAAAGAAGGAGGAGTGAGGATTATTTGAAGGAGGTGAGGAGGAGGAGTGAGGACTGTGGGAAGGAGATGGGGAGAAAGAAGGAGGTTTGGGAAGATGAGATAAAGAGGATGGACGTACAAGGAGGACGTCAGTTTTTCACCAACGGCTTTAATGCTAAGAATCACATCATCGACGAATGTGATGATACAGATGAAGATGGCAGGACGTTAAAACAAAACTGCAGCGTGAGTGACTTCACAGCGACCGTCAATCACACACACCACAACACACAACATCCCACGCCATATTTAGTGACTTTACCCAACGGCCACTCTGAATTTGAGCCACGTGACCATTTGGTGTCTGACGCCAAGCCTCCAAATCCGCCTGGCAACAAAGTTGCGAATAGTGATGACTTCCTGTCCCGATACCACGAGCTCATGCTCTCGTTAGGGGTGGAGCCAGACTGTGATGACATCACACACGACATCAGCGCATTCAGGAGGCGAGTCCGAGCGCTGAGGCAAAAACTGGAAGAGGAGGAGGAATTCGCTTTTGGATCCTCATGGGATGACGGAGAGGAGGAAGAAGGAGAAGAGGAGGAGGCGATGGAAGAGGAAGAGGACGTAGAGGAAGGAGAGGAGAGGAAGAGTAGCAGTAAGAAAGGCAGCAGGAGGAATGGAGTTCCATTTACAGGTGTGTGTTTTCAGGCAGGCATATGACGTGAAAGTAAATAAAAAAAGCTTCACACATTCTCACTCCGACCTCGTCACATATCAACGTTTGGTCATGGACTTTCCATGTCCACATACGACGTGCAAGGTACCCTGGGTGTGTTGGTTGTTGACGTTCTGGGACGCCATGTCAAGTTCTGCCTGTTACATGCATCGTCTTCTTTTAAAATATACTTCTGTTTTCACTGTTAATTTAACATTTACATACAGCCCCTTTCAAACTAAATGCACTACGTCAGTACAACACTGTGAATTGATGTTTTTTTTTCTTCAACAACAAACGCACATGGTTGCTTTTCGGTAAAACGAACAGGGTTGGGCTTTATAACCTTACAGGACATGAACACCACTCTGCCGGGTGAAAGTCTGTGTTTGTTGGACCCATCCACCACCCTGCAATTCCCTAAATGCATTTCCATTGTGTTTCATTACACACAACACTTCTTATTATCTCTCTTACACACATCACACACTAACATGTAGTTTCCCATGATGCCACAGGTCCCTTCATCAGCGTCCTGTTGTCCCGGCTTGAAAACCTCCTGGAAAACACCATCGCTGTGAACCTGCTGGTGACGGGCATCCTTGCCCAGCTGGCATCGTACCCACAACCTCTCCTGAGATCCTTCCTGTTCAGCACAGACACACACAACCAGCCCAACGTACGCACACTGTACCAGGTAATTAACACACACACATCATATATGTCTGACTCAATTGTTCCAGGCATCTAAATAATAATACTGTCCATACTTTTATTCCTGTAGGTGTTGGTATCGGTGCATGCTCAGATAGAGCGCTACGTGGCGGGCAGACCAGACTATCCTGCCCTGGTCACTCAGGCCTGGAGGTTCTTGTTGGCTAAAGACCAAGACAGCAAGTTTAGAGGTGAATGAACACACACACACCAACACACACAGATGGTAGAAACCGGTCCCACAGCTGGAGGTTATAGTGCATGAAGCTGCAGGGAAGAAAACTGCAGTACTAGCGCTACGACAAAGGTACCAGTAGTACCAGTAATAGTGGCAGAGGTAGAAGTTACACCAGGAGACAGTTAGCAGTGACTCCAGGAAGTCAAGTCCGACACATCAGCCCCTGTAGAGCAGCACATTGTAGTTTTTACTCTTTGGTTTTTGTACTGATTAAACAAAGGAGATAAGCATGTTCATTAATAAGCTTTATAGGTGCTGGTAAGTGGGTTTTCTTGCCTTTGGAGAAAGCCAGCTGCAGCGCTCTCACTCAATACTGGAACAAGTTCAAAAATTGTTATTTCCATTAGCCACAAAAAAGTGGGAAGATAGGGTCCAGGTTAGGAAAATACTGTACCTCCATTACCCTTCTGAGTCGACCCTTCTGACATTGTTTGACAAACTAGTGAGCGCTCTACATGAAGCTTACTGATGCCTTTACTTTCACATTCTGTGTCTCAGAGTGCCTCCAGTCTCAGGGCGGCGACATCATCCTGGACCCGTCTCTTCCTAATGGCTCTGTGAGGAACGCTTTGGCTTTGCCTCCTCTCAGCTACCTGCCTCCCTGCCCTCCCATCCCCTCTCAAGCCAAGAGCCGAGTGTTCGCCATCGTCCTGTTCGCCGAGTTCCTGAAAGAGCTGGCTGCCATCGCCCAGGAGCACAGCATCGCACTGGACTGCTCCGCAGAGGAGTAACGGGAGTGTCGTTGAGTTTAACGGCCCGTCTAGCTGTGAATATCTGCCTGAGAAATTGCCATTGATGTGCCCGTGAGCAACTACTGATGAACACGTAGCGAAGGAGCCCCCAGCAGGAGACTGAGGTCTTGGAGCAGTCCTGAAGACACAAGCACAAAACATGCAACTTAGATCATACTACACGTGTGAATAATTTATATGGATATTACAGTAATATATTTGTATGTACAGTATGTTTGTATTCCTAGCAGCACTTGAATATTTTGAAGTTTTCCCTATTGTGAATATGGATATTTATATGTTAATGAAAATGATTTGAAAGAGATTATTTTGGAGATAAATCAAGCTTTCTATATATCTGTGGGATCAGTGCAAAAAGTTTTCTACACTGTTTACTGAAATCTTTGCAGTTATTTCTTCATTTGGAAAAAATGTTGGTTATTTAAGAGTTTTATTGTTATTTAGGTTTATTTAAAAATACCTTATTGTGGCAATCCTACTCAGGAGGGGAAACTAACCTCACCTGAACACATTAAAGTGACTTTATATCAGTTTTGCTAACCGTTTATCAACACGAAAAATAACTTTACTTTAGGCACGCTAGCTAGCCTGTGCGACAGTCAGCTGCTAGCTAGCTGCTTGGGCTAAAGGTTTGTACATTCAATTTAAAAGTCCAGTGTGCAGGATTGAAGAGCGTGTGTCGGGCCGCACTCCCCCTTGCCATAAAATAACCCAGGTATGAGTCCTGAAACCTGGAAATGGATTAGCATTTTAGCACTCCATTTTAGCAACCCAGTCTCACTCTGAAGTTGTCGAAATCTGGCGCTTGGGCAGCGGCACGAAAAATGGGATGACGTGCTGCCTATCGCCATTATAGTTTATAGCACTTGGTGGCGTCAGGGGGAAACACAGTGGGACAAGAAAGAAAGTTAAGGCAGTGCAAGTCCAAGGTGGGAGTGGGGTTGTGGATGCGTTGATTACCTGGGAGGNTGGGATGACGTGCTGCCTATCGCCATTATAGTTTATAGCACTTGGTGGCGTCAGGGGGAAACGCAGTGGGACAAGAAAGAAAGTTAAGGCAGTGCAAGTCCAAGGTGGGAGGGGTGGTGGATGCGTTGATTACCTGGGAGGGCGGTGCTCACGTCCTGTAAGAATATAAAGCCAAACCCTGTTGTTTTTTCCTAAACCTAACCACGCGCATTAGTTGTTGGAGGGAAAAAAATAACGTCAATTTGTGGTGTTGTACTGACGTAGTGCTTTTATTTTGAAAGAAACTGCATGCAAATGTTAAATTTCCTGTGAAAACAGAAGTGTATTTTGAAAGAAGACAATGCATGTAATGTAACAGGCAGAACTTGACACGGTGTCCCAGAGCGTCAACAACCAACGCACCCAGGGTACCTTGCGTGTCGTCAAACGTCAAAATGTGACGAGGTCAGAGTGAGAATGTGTTGGTTTTCCTGTCATGTCTTCATCTACAAACACAAACACACATGGACAAAGCCTTACTTAACCGACAGAGATTTTAGTGCAAGATGCAAAAATGAAATGATTTGTTTCTCTCATTTGCACTTCTGTCTTTGTGCATTTTGTTGTTTTCAATGTAAAGTGTGTGATTTATGTGAAGAAATGTCACATTTCACCTGAGAAAAAGTGAAATTATTTGCTGTTATGCTCCCTTGGTGTTCCCTTATGCTGCGTTCAGGTCAAGTAGGGGGGAAAAAGTACATGACTAAGTGACTTCAAACGCATCTAAACTCAAGAAAACATCCAAATTACAGGAAATGCTTCTGCCTGTTTGATGTGAACGCAGCATACACCCTACCAGCCTCCCTTCAAAATAAAAGCTGTGTTACCATGGAGACATAATGGGATGGACAGCGGTGCAGCTCTTGGCTCAACTTGCTGTGCATTGATACTGCCACCTGCTGGTGAAACTCTGCTCTTTTCTTTTTACTGTCTGTTCTCTGTTTTTGGAATAAATTATTGCCAAATGACGTGAAAATAATAAAACTGATTATCACAATCTTGTTTTTCAAAAAGCCCAAAAAGTATTTTGCAAGTTTTGTGTGTTTATTTCTGCCATTATTTGTGACACAGTAATTTAAAGGGTCCTAAATGTACTTGGAAGGTATCAATGGTCCAAACATGGCAGTTCAGCACTCCTGAAACCTGCTGATGACTTTCCTTACAATGAGGCATTTACTCAAGTACTGCACTTTAGTACTGGTGCAGCACCATCTCATCGAGGTACAGTCAAGTACGACACGTGTGCTGATGTGAAAAACAGTCTGCATCTCAGCAAACTTTGGTTAGCTGCTTCCTGTCTTGTACAAACTCTGACACAGATTTGAGGCAACAGACAGCAGAGACACGGTGCCAGCCGGTTGATTAGCTGGAGAAACTTTGGTAGTCTGAGTTTTCCACCTGACGTTTGGAGAAGAAGAAGGAGAGGACAGGAGGTGATAACGATGATGATGAAGGTTTACCTGCTGATATGGGCTGTCGGTGAGTCAGTGAAAGAAACTGTGTGTTTGCTTTGTAATGGAATGACAGGACGTGCCTCTTCCACATTTTAGGATTTTAGCTGAGTCACCTGATCAGGGTGGTAAATCTGGAAAAAAAAAAAAATCTGATTACATCAGACTGAACATCAACCAAAATCAAATCTAGTCAAATCTAGTCTAGGCATTTACCTGGAGGGGATCATGTGTTTTGTCGTGTGTGTGCAACAGTGTCTATCCGCAGCTAATCTCGCAAACTACTGGATCAATTGGCCTAATGTTGTGTGTGCATATTTATGACTGTGGTGATTCACAACTCTTGAAAAACCTGTTTTACTGGCTGTTTTACACCATCATTTACTGCAGACTCCTCACTCCACTAAACTGGCTGGTAGGGGGATGCAAGTTGTCCAGAAATCAGCTCAGCTAAAACAACAAACCTTGCCATGTGTTGCAGGATGTATTTTGGCCTTCATTGTGGCTCAAAAACTGACATCCATAGAAAAGATGGTCTTATTTTGAACTGGAGCATCGACAGACTCAATGTGTTAAGCGCCACTGAAGTTAGGCACGATACAAGATGAATTAGTCCTCCTTGTTGTTAGCTTCGCTGCTTCAGTAAAAACAACTGCTTTTCATGGTGCTATCTTGGCAGGAAATGCAGTGATGTCTGGGTTAGCACAAAAAGCTTTTCATGGCACTATCCCCGATGGACAACAACCACGTTTGGTGGCTAAAAATCTGTGGGACACATGGCTATGAATCGTTAAAAAACAACCAGTTTTGTTGTTTGTTGGTCTTGAACAGTGGTCAGCAGCATCTCGCCTTGGTGTCACACCATCCACCATCCCCTCCACCCTTCAATGATTAAATCAGCTCATATACTACGTCACTATAGAAACATTGATACGTATGAAACATACAAATGTAATGTATTTCTGGTTTGCAGAAACATACAATGTGAACATTTTCTTTTGGCAACTGAGCTGAAACATAACTTATCCACCCGATAACAAGTGGTCATCAGCAGACATTACTCAGAGGCTGCAACCAAAAATCGTTCAAACCACAGTTTTTTTTTTGTGTGATTTGTTGTTACAATTTTAATGCAACTTTAATTGCTCATTCTGTCTTTGTTTACCTGTAGGTGCTGCAATCATTTTATCCATGGGAGATGAAGATAATTACCGTGATGACACAGATGATGAAGATGACGAAGATGATTCATTCTATGGCAGTGGTGAATCAAACTTATCCCTATTCATACCTGAAAACCTTTGGACACTCTTCTCACCATGGCGAGATGAAGACAACCTGTTGAATCTTTCCTCCTCAGGTAACTTCAGACTCTCTGGTCTATGATCACTTCCGTGTTTTACTTATCAGTCCCTCCAGGATGTTGTGATTGCAACAGTTAACACAAATTCAGCCAATCCCTGCGAGTTCTGTGTCAATTTTGTCCAATCACCGCAACTTTAGCACAAATTTGACTGTTTAAAATGGGTAAAGTCATTTAATCGTAGAGCTGCGTGCAGAGTATTGATTCACGCAGCCCCTCTCTCTCTTTGACTATTGCTGCTGCTGTGGACCAGAGCTCTGTGCCTGGAGTCACACAAATGACAGTGACAGGGCTAAGTGTTAGCATCACACGGCTAATGTTACCCAAAGGTTATTAACAGATTTAATGACAGAGTCAAGCCGTTTCAGTGTTGGTGTGAGATTAACAGCTCTTTGTTGGATGTTAACTGCTGCTGCACGATTTTTGCTCAAGCATTAAAATATGTCAAGCAGTGATAAAATCACGCTGTGCTGTGTTAGCTTGTGCTGACCTGAAGAGAACTGCTCACAGAGGCTCTCCCACCTTGGGGTTCAAACAGGAACCCTCTTGCTGTGAGGCAACAATGCTAACCACTGGACCACCATGCCACTATGTTTTAAGATTTAAAAAAAATTCAACATGTAAGATAGATTTTTTTTAAAACCTAGGCCTAATAATTCAGGTTTTTAATCAGGCTCAGGCCCAAAACTGCTGCCATGGGTCGAGCTTGGATAGACACTGTGCGGGTTCACGTATGGTCATGATTTTTTTTTCACATCAGTGTTTCCCAACTGGTGCAGCCACAGGGTCCAGATTTCTCCTCAGTCATCAGTTCAAGGTACACACAGTTTAATATATTCAGCATCACACTTTTATTTGGCCATGTCGTCAAGCTAGTTTGCTGTCTCTGTCAAGTAGCTGTCCGTTAGTCAATTGATCTTCAGCAGGAAATGGCACTTCAAAATAAAAGCTATACGCCAGAAATTCACTGTACTTTGAAATAAAGTCCATTCAGAATGGACTCACTTTTGGACTGTGACCCACCAGTTGAGAACCACTGCTGTAAATGATGTTTTACACTCACGCTGTTGCATTTTAAAGGCTGACCTGTCATCTCTCTCTACCTGCAGATGCCACAGACAATTCATCGATGGGAGCTGTTGCTGAAAATGGAGTTGAAGATGATAACACCACCAAGGACTCCTCCACCTCCTCCACATCTAACCTCAACCCACTCTGTCTGCTCGTCTATATTGTCTTAGCTTTGTTCACGTTACCATATTATATGTCATGATACACAGTAAAACACTTCAAGAGCTCAGAATCTGTTGTATGAAATGGCTTCTTTTATATTTATCGGCAGTGACATGACATGAGGAATGTCATCTGTAATTATTGTGGTGTGACTATACGCAGATGACGCTGCTTGTTATCTGTAATTATCCTCTGATAAACACTGTCAGGTGAAGCAACTACAGTTTACAAAATTCTCCGAATTTATGAGCCAATATTTTTGATCAATTAAGTTTGATGTCATTGGGGGTACATATATATATATATATATATATATATAGGTTTAAATTAATCTATGGACTTTTTTAGTTATTGTCAGGAATTATGGAGCAACTAGTTTTGTTGGTTTATTTTTTTTAAATTGGCAATTCATGTTTCAGATTTTCAAGGCAGAAATGTGGGACTTTTACCTTGGAATATCTCTAAAGACTGATACTAATTACTTTACCCTTAATATTTAGAGCAGTGGTTCCCAACTGGTGCAGCCACAGGGTCCAGATTTCTCCTCAGTCATCAGTTCAAGGTCCACACAGTTTAATATATTCAGCGTCATACTTGAGTTGGCCATGTCATCGAGGGAGTTTGCTGTCACTGTCAAATATTTGTCAATTAGTCACTCACTCTACAGCAGGAAAAGGCACTTCAAAATAAAAGCTCTGTGCCAGAAATTC
Source organism: Epinephelus moara (assembly GCF_006386435.1). Taxonomy (NCBI): domain Eukaryota; kingdom Metazoa; phylum Chordata; class Actinopteri; order Perciformes; family Serranidae; genus Epinephelus; species Epinephelus moara. Next base: position 30,957,564 of record NC_065522.1, on the reverse strand, counting down.
ACTGTCCTTTAAAATAAAGTGTGTTTTTTACAAACTTGATATTTTCGTGAGTCACTTGCAGTCCATCCAGAAAAGACCCAAGACCCACCAGTTGGGAACCTCTGTTTTAGAACATATGCATTTGTCTCCACCCATAAAACTATGAAAGTGGCAGAAGGCTTTTAGTCTGACAAAATTAAAGTGATTTAACGCCATAAATTGATGCAGAAAATTCCCAAACTGGATCACAATACCTTACAAATACCAGCAGTGTGCTACAGTGGTGTCATTGCAGTTGATGTGGAAAGTGTGCTACGAGGTAGATGGGGAGGTTACTGAGAAGGAAGTGGGTACACTCATATATATTCTTGTGGCTTTTTGGCTGATAGGCGGGTATACTGTAAATAGTCAGAAAACAAGGTAGGTCAACACATTCTCACTCCGACTTCTTCACGTTTGGTCATGGACTTTGCATGTCTACATACGATGTGCAACCCTGATTGTCTTCTTTCAAAATACACTTCTGTTTTCACAGAAAATTTAAAGTTTGTATACAGTCTCTTTCAAAATAAAAGCACTACATTGGTACATCACCACCAACTGACATTGTTTTCCTTCAACAACAAAAAACACGTGGTTGGGTTTAGGAAAAAACAACAAGGTTTGACTTGAAAATCTTGTGGGACTTCAACACTGCTCTCCCAGATTAAAGTTGGTGTTCGTTGATCCCACCCACCACCTGTCCTGCCCACCCCACTCGATCTTTTGCCACCTTAACTTTTGTTCTGGTCCCGCTCCATTTCCCCCTAATGCTGCCAGGTGCTGTTACTATATGCTAGCTACTATAGCCTAACTATAACGGCGACCAGACGCTTACCATGCCAACGTTAGAATGTGGCTTTTTTCGTCTGTGTCCAATGCCGCAAGTCATTACCCAAGTGCTGGATTTCGATGACTTCACAATGAGACAGGGTTGGGTAGGTATACACTCCACTACACCACTGGTGTAACGAGGTACTTTTAATTTCTTTTAATGAGTGCCAAGAGTTGAAAACATGTTTAACTACTGTCACTTTTTAGCCAACCATTCAATCACAATGGAGAACGGACAAATACCACAAAGACCAACCGTCACATCTTACATGTACAAGTGCTGAACAACAACACCGACAATAAAGGAGAAGTATGTTAACATACTGTGTATACATGAATATATGTTTCCTCTCATGAACCCACACAGACCAGCAGGTCCGTCCTCTGTCTCTACCTGCTCCAGCCTTCCCTTCATCCTCAGCAAATGCTTTACTGCATCATAACAACCAGATGCAACCAAAGCATCTCAGCTGAAAGAACGCTACTTCCAAGGCACCCTCAAGTGCTCCCAGCTAGGTGTTTCCTACAGAGCGCCTGGTGTTTTCAGCAGGGAAAAAATCACCCTGATGGGCACCACCCCGTAGTGTCTGATGATGACCCAGTTTACAAACATAATCAAACTCCACCAGGGCTCTATACTTGGCCAGTTATTCAAGGAAAGCCAAAAAATACACCAAACCAAGAACTTTTAGATAGTTGTTGTCGACCTGTAGAGAAGCAGTAAAGTCTTCAGCTGATCTGAAATCAGCATATCTTCAAAAATAATTACAGTTAAGCTCCAAAAGCTGGTCCTACACCTTTTTTTCTTTGCAAGAGTCTGCCATTCTATAGTTTAAAAATAAGCTGCAGGGGCGTTAAAGGTTGTCTGTACCGAATGTTGTGGCTTCAAACATGACAGAGTGAGAATTAACACTAACTAAGCAGGTCCTCCTGGTGAGCTACCGAGCAGAGAAGCCGAAAACTGAGCTAGCATCCTGTGTCTGTGTGGAGCGAGCGCTGCGGTCGATGACTCAGTTCCTGAATACTGATACCGAGAGTGATTTAGAGGGTAGAGGGATAGGGGCGGGGAGGGGGTGTGTCGAGATGTCGAAACACCGAGGGGGGAAAGGAAAAGGTTAGGGTACAGAAAAAAAGAGACTGTAGCAGGCGGAAAGTACCAGAAACAGAAAAAGCAAGATGTACATGATATGGCCAAAAGTATGTGGACACCTATATATTACAACCATATGTGATTGCTAAGCATGTCATTCAAAAATCACAGGCATTAATCAGGTGCCATGACAGCCTCCACTCTTCACTGTCCACTCAGACACAAGATCATCAGTGAGCTCCAACGCTGATGTCAAGTGATCAGGTCTGGCTTGTTCCAGGCTGAGGTCAGGGCATTGGGGAAACTATTTCTTTATGGAGCTGGCTTTGTGCACGGTGGTAATTTTCATGTTGAAATAAGAAGGAGTCGAACTTCACCAGAGTTAGAAAAACACTGCTGTCTAAAAATATCATTGTAAGATGTTGCATTAAGGGGCCTTAACCAAACTGCTGTTCTGTGTCCACATACTTTTGGCCATACAGTGTTAGAACAGACTAAAAGAAAGAGAAGAAGACTGAGAATAAAGCTGAGAAGGAAGAGAGGCAAACAGTGAGTAGCAGGTGGGATGAGAGACACGACGAGAGCGAGACAGAGCCGCAGAGATAGGAAGAGGGGGGAAGGAAGAAAGAGAGCACAAAGCAGTAAGCTCGTAGAGAAGAAGTGAGAGTTGAGGCAGAGGAAGAGGAAAAGGGTTCGTGGAAAAAGGAACAACATAAAGAAAATAAAAGGACAGACACTCAACAGACACGCCGATGATCATCCATCATCTTTAGGAACATATTTTAAGAGCGAGAGAAAGCAAAGTAAATTCGTCGACATGATGAAGTTGTGGAGTCGCCTCTGCTTCCTCGGTGAGTTCAGCTCTAACACCTTACCCCAGTTTAGATTTAAACTTACTTTCGTTTACTAATGTTGCTTTCCAGAGTGCTAATGAATTGACATAAACATACAAGTTATTGACTGAAATGCGTAAGCAGATCTCCCACGCTCACTCGCACTTTGAAATTCAAAACTTTCCAGGCTCAAGTTCAGATTGTTTTCACGCCCGTTCAATCAGACGCTGCAGAAAGCCTCGTGGTTTCCCTCCTGATCTGGTGAAATCTCTCTAACTCAGCTGCTTCCACTGCCATCCATTTATTTACCAACACTTTCAGGGCCTTGATTTAGTCTTAAATACACACTTGAACGTACTTAAATGACATCAAGGTTCATGCAAGGACTCAGAAACATCTGCCATATGCAGGAAGTAACACAGAGCACACAAAGGCAGAAATCTGAGTGAAAAGTTCGACACTAAAAGTGAATTATCAGGGAAAAGAGGGGTAAACACAGTTATTTTTACCATCACCTCAACGTTTATGTTACGTGACCTTCTTCTTCGGCATAGTCCTGAGATGGACTCAAAAAAGTGGGCCCTGGAATTTTGGCTCGGACCACAATCAATCACACAAATATAAGTCATGTATTATATATGATATGATACATTCAATGTCTGGGAAACATATTAAAGAGAGGCTCTGGAGCTCTTTTTTGAGCGTTTAGCACTTCATTTCCTGCATTCAGGTTTAGTTTTATGCACAGATTTTTGGCTTTTCTGCATCTATTTATAGTGGAAATGTCTTTAATGTTGTCAAAATAGGGAGCATGAAATGATACTTTCATGTTTTATTGGTGGGGACAAATGCACATGTAAATACTGAGGGAGGTATGTCCCTTGTTTTCCCCTCCAAAATCTGCGCCTATGGGTTTTCGAGCCAGCATATGTGCTACTATATATTTAGGATTGCCACTAAAATGGGATCAGGATTTAAAAGTACAAGAACACATTCTGTATCTGTAGCGACGACTATCAATGAAAAAAGGTGCGAAGAGGCTGAGTAGGTTCGTAACTGTGACTCGTTGAAATATAGTCATGCTGAAATCCATAGATGTGTTTTATGGTGGTTTATTCAACAAACAATAAAGATAACTAAAGTAAATCAGAGCCAAAAACTTACCCTCTTTTTCTAAGTGTCACCGTGCTGGTGAATAAGTGCCAATTGACCCTTTGCTAAGTCATGCCACTGAAGCAGACTGGCCAACCATAAGATGACCAGGGTCCGACAACAACACAGCTCTAATGCAGTCGTTTCAGGTTTCCTTCATTTTCAGGCTGGTTTTGTGGATGTGGAGCTAAATGTTGTGCCTGGGGCACGTCGTGTATTAATGATACTCGTTACCTGGAGAGGTTGGAAAAAGATATACGTTTCTTCCCTGTTCCAAAACCAAAATCAAACCCTGAAAAGTGTAGGGTTAGCTAGCTAGCTACAGAAGATATAGCCNNNACACAGACTGTAGACCCCTCTGTCTGCTTCTCTCTGGAATCACTCTTTCATTTCTCCAAAAACATGATCATATTTCTTCAGGGAGTGCAGTTAGTGACAGTGTGGGCTCCATGCTTACTCTGACAGCTTGTTGGACCATCAAAAAGGGGCGGGGCTTAGCAAAAGGTCACCTGCATTTATTTTTAACAGGCTTGACAACATGTTACAAAGACTATCAGAGAGCGAGAGACAAGACAAAGATACTCTGAGCAGCCAGCGAGTTGCTAAACGGGTGTAAAAAGTGTAAAAGTTAAAATATATCTCCGCACCTTCCTCGTGTTTTGTATAAATCATGCTGGCACACCTTTTGTTGCAGATACCATTTAATGACGGCACTGAGCCCAAACGGGGAGGGGCTTAAAAATGTGATTGGGCCAGCCCAGTGTCAACGAAGAAAATATACCAATGGACGAACCAAAAAAGACAGTTGTGTCTACCCATAAGGCTCGTCGGGCCACTTGGAAACTGCCTGGTCTGCCAGATGGCCAGTCCACATCTAGCATAGCCTTTTCTGTCATCAATATGAAGCTATAAAAAGGTCAAATGACAGGGACACTGAGCAATCATTTGGTCCACTGATTTCTCAAAAAGTCTTGATATGTTAAGACAGAAAATATTAAAAAACGTATTTTGCTTGCAAATTCATGGCACAAAACATGAATGCATTACATATTAAAATATTAAATAAATCAGATAATGTCAACAGATGATCAGGCACCAATTCACAGGTCAAAACAGCACAGAGGTCAAAGGTCAGAGGTCACTGTAGACAAATAAATGTGTAGATATGCTGTTTTAATGCGCTCATTTGTCATCAGTCTTCTGTCCTGCTTCGATCTTACTTCTCGACTCACATTTTCACACCGGTGTTTGTCCTTTTTCACACATTTGCTGCAGATCTGTAAAGTCAAACCACGACCTTAGCTGTCAACAAGTATACCTGTTAACTTTAGAGCATGTGTGCAGATAAGTGTTCTGTTTTCTTAGTGCATACAGATATGCCTTTGGATTACATTAGCCAGAATCTGGGTAATTCATAAAGGTTTATTTAAATTATGTCTTTTGTTTTATGTTTCATTATTGTCTCTTTCTGTCTCAGTTCTAGCAACTTCTTCAATTTCCAGAGGACAAAATGTAACTGCTGTTTCTCAAGGTAACGTAAAGAAAGGTACAGTGACACTGGACGTGATTAACAAGTGATTTTTTATGTTTCTGACATATATTTAAAAATGTCTGCATGGTGGTGCATTAGCATTGTTGCCTCCCTGTAAGAGTGTTCCTGGTTCGAACTCCAGGATGGGATGTGCAAAGTTTACTTGTTAGCATAGCCAACCTCGTTAGCAAGCTAGCTCGCTAACCCTGCAGCAGCTCATAAGATTTTTTTGTTCAATATTATCAAGGATTTTGTTTAATTGAACTTCAGTCTGGAAAACTAGCTTAGCTCTGAAGAAGCACAAAGGAATTTTGAAAGACGCACAGGAGCAGCGTCCTGGTAGTTGCTAAATTCATATCCTATGATAGAATTATTTTCTTAAACATTTCTGGACTATCAAAAATCCTCAGCTGAGATAAGATGTCAGACTTGGGAAGTCTCTGTATATTTAGATGTCATGTCAGATAAAACTGGATGTGATTAAATCTGCCTTTTGATATCAAGTTAAATTGGTGCTGTGTTTCATAACTGTGTTGACTGATGACACCCTGCATCTATACTTGAGGGACTGTCTGTCATGGTGACAGTACCCACATCCTGCATGTGTCCCGTGCTAGTGTGTTGTGAGAGGGTGTGCTCTGAGGTCTCTGACTGACTCTCTGTGTCTCCTACATGTCTGACACAGATGGTCCTGTCCTTACTACTTCCCCACCACTGATGTTAGCAAATGCAACTCAAAATGACGCTGCCCGCACACCGCCCACTCCTTCTCCTCAGACTCAAACCTCAGTGAATGCAACAGATCTGTCTTCACAAAACATAACGGTAAGTCATCTTAGAGATGTGCCCGGAGCATGTGACCCTCCAACAACTCCTTTGCTTTATGAAACTGACAGCATGAACTCCTAGTGTTGCTTTGCTAATTCTCAAAGTTACGGAAAACAGCTGCTCTCAGGCAAGTTTCAAGTCTTTGTGAGTTGATTATTTTGTGGGACTGAGAGCAAACTATTTCTTTCTGGAAGATGAGAGGTTAACGATGCATCTCCTCAAGTGTCTGACGCTCTACACTAAAATGAGAGCCCTGCTGGTGGAAGAAACAGAGCGTTATATTTCTACATGAATGAACCAACGGTTAAGTTAATCACACATTCACTCCGCTCGGCGAGTGGTGAGAGAGTGCTCTGGATAACCGAATGGTACATTCAGACAGTGCTTCGAGTTTATGACCAGTCCAGGTTGTGTCAGAGTGCGCTCCGACACTCAGAATGAGTATTTCTAAAGGCACCACTCACATCATCTTCCTCATTGTCTAAAACAAGCCAACAGAACTTGCTAGCTAGCCCTGGCAAATGTCTGCGGAGAATTGTTTTGCCTCCAGCTAAGCCCCGCCCACCAAAAAAAGTCTAATAAAAGGGTCTATAAAGGGGTCTATAAACAGTCAATGGGTGGGACTAGGTCAGGGGGCATCGCATTGGGGGGAAACGTGGGACAGACTGCCCAGGGACCCAATGGGAAGGGGGCCTCAATAAGCCAGATTTTTTTTCTTCTTCTCAGTAATTAGTGCCATAGATTACATTTGGAGAGGACATATGTACACATAAGACTGAACTTTGTCTACAAAAACATAGTGGAGGCTCTCTAAAGGCCCCTCTCATAGCCTGGAAATCCAGACCCAAATATAGAAAGATTTAGGGTCTGGCTATGAGTAATGAAAATGGCCCAACTCGAGGGGCAGCACCAAGCATGCATTTGAAAATATCACTGCACGCAATTGGATAACACTACAACCAATCAGAACAATACACGCGGTGACGTATCCAGAGCGCTACCAGCGGAGCTAACTGGTAGATTAGACTCTTGCCGTATCCGAAAACAAAACAGAAAAAACGTCCTTCTTGCAAAGGAAAGATTCGAGCGCCGTCTTTTGTTCCTCTTTTAGAGAAAAAGTCAAGTCTAACTCGTTCATTGTAGCGGCCAAAGCCGTTTCAGACAACTGGTGTTCATCCGTAGCCATCTTGCAATGTTTACTGACTGATTCTGGACTTCGTTGTCGCAGCGCTGTCATCATCTGTTTAGCTCGCCTCTGGCCCGCCTATATCAGATACACCGATGTGATTGGTGCAGCTCGGTTTCATGGGCATAGGTAATGAGCATCATTACTGATTGCCAGAGTGACTCGCCGAGCAAATTCAAACTGTGCTCTCGGGAGAACTCTGGATTTCCAGGGTACCCCTCTCACCCCTTGAAGGTGCAAAACGGTTTAATCCGCCCGTAATCCGATTTTTCTCTAACACAGTACAGCCGACTAAGTGACTGCTGATACTGCTGGAGCATCAGCATACGCTGTCACGTCTTTAACGAAAGAAGGGAAATTACGGTTCCAAAAGAGAAAAGACAGAAATAAAAGGCAAAGAAGTGCAAACTGACTTTGTATACATTTCTTTCGAAAGGAGCACAAGAGAAACTGCTTATGCACAGGGCCCAGACTTTAGTGCGACGACCCTGGACTAAGTCTGTCAGTATGTTTACATGCACAGTTAAGTGGAGCTACAGTTACAGCTCGACCAGGCCATTTCATTGACTGTCTTGTCCCAGTATACAAGCACGGGAGGGGAATCCATTTAATGACCAAAGTATGTGCGACTCCTCTACGATAGGTGGAGATATGCCCTCTTTCAGCTTGTTAGTATTGGACCTTTTTCCTGTTGACCTTTTACGTCACAGACCAAACAATCAACAAACAAGTTAGCTACAGTTAGCTAGCAGCTAACTGGTACCATGGTGGACAACTTTACAGCTCTGTACATGTCACCGTCTTCTTCTTTTGTTACGCATTTAATGCTATTCAACTTCTGGGTCAAAGCCCGGGGGGGAATCTGTGGAACATGCTCAGAGCGCCTTAGTTGGTTTAGGTCCAATTGACTGTATACATGCAGGAGGAATTTCGACTCCCAATCACATTATCTGGGTGTGTTAGTCAGACTAAGGACAAAGAACTTAGGTGTCACAAGAGCGAAACAAACACGGATATTGTAGAATTTTACCGCTGTAAACTCTCTCGAAATGCAGTTAACGCCTTAATGTTTTTCCTTTCCTGAGGAAAAGTTTTAAGGGTTTCCATGCATCACCTTCATGTAGGTGCCTTAGCTAAGGGGAAATTAAGCCTCAAGTGCCATGCTTAAAGCGAAAACTTTATGTATTTTGTGCAGCATGCACCCATATACGTCTTCCATCGCTGTCTTCACAGTTTAAAAACAGAACCAACCATCAAAAATCAACACATAAAGCTGAATATATATTTGAGACATCCATCAGCCAATCAGAGGCCTCCGAATCCAGTCAGTTCTGACACAAACTGTAATCTTCCTTCGACGTCTTTCACAGACTCCAGAAAAAGGACCACAGAGTACAGACGACGTGGTTACAACACAGGAAGTCAATGGCAAAGCAGCGCAGACGACAGCCCCGGTCAGCACCGCGGGAGGCGGGAGGGATGGTGTCACTACTGTGACGACAGTCGCCATAGCGACGACCAGTGCCTCACCGACAACAGGTACCTTAGTGGTGTGGATGCAGGAGGCATATTTGCGAGTCATGTGCTTCAAGTTTGTCTTCCTGTGTGTCAAACCACAACTGCTCATACTCTCTGTAACCACCACACACACACACACACACACACACACACACACACACACACAATGCCTTGTATGTCACTTTAGCACACAGTAAGTGCTACCAGCTCTTCTACACATCAAGTTTAAAATTATAATTTTTCTTTGAACTGTAGTGAAAAAAAAATCTTTTTGATAATCAATCAATCGATTCATTTTCTCAAGCAGAAATATAAAATTTTTGGTTGCAGCTCCTAAAATGAGACGATCTGATGCTTTTTGTTGTTAAATATTGACATTAAAGTAAGTGTATCTGTGGGTTTTGGATTTTTTCTGTTTCCTGACATTCGATAGCCAAAATGTTTAATGATTTAACTGAGAAAATAAGTTTGTCCGTCTGTTTCTTTTGCTTCTGTTGTCCACAAGGGGGCATGAACTGACACTGTATTTGAACTGTACTGAGCAGTAACCAGCTCTCTGTCTCTTTTAGCAGCAATCGCAAGCACAGCAGGTTCGTCCTGGGGTAAGGATGTTTTACTTTATATGTTTGTGTTGTTTATCAGGCCGAACGAGAATGTTCTATTTATTCTTCTTCCCCACGCTATATAGTGTAAAGTATATGAATAAACTAATAAATGATTGACTAATTAATTTTTATTTGTCTTGATAATTAATTCATTGGTTATACAAGTGGCACATATGAGCCCCCATATACTTCCTGATCAGGGTTGGACATCAGCGCCAGCCAAATGCTGGTAAAATATGCAAGTGGCTGCTAGATTTGCTTCACTCACCAGCCAAAAACAACTGTGATCTACTGGGTGGCTGGTAGATTTTAGATTCAACCAGCCGCAGAGTCACAGGTGGACATATAAGTTAATTTCTAACACAGTACCTGATGCTGATAAAACTGAATCAGCCCTCTGTGTCTCTGTCTGCAGGTTACGCGATCCTGGTATTGATCATCCTGGTGATCATTGTTCTGTGTGCCATCCTCTACTTTCTCAGGAGAGTCTCCAGGGTAAGAGAATAAGATTATTGGAGATATTTCCTTTAAAATTCCTATTTTATACTAGAGATGCACCAATTTTCTTGGCCGATTCCAAATGTAAACTTTTTTAAATTTTGACCTTCTGATTTTGACAGACTCCATTTTTTTTTCTTTGTCAGAACTATAACTGTCAGTAGTACACAAACATTTTTGTAACTTTTCTTCAGCTAAAATTCAGTAGTGTGTTTATAATTAAACACTCAGACAAATCTCAAAACATAAAAGTGCTCCAGGTTATTGGTTTGGCTCTGCATTCTTATGAGAGGCGAACATCGGCCTACCTGGTTAAGGACTTTCTAGCTCCTTATATTATGTTGTTACTGGCAGCATTTCGACGGCATCCAGCTGCATATCATACTACCGCGACAGGTGCAGACTGGCCGACTGGCGGCGTATCATTTTACTGCAAAAGGTTCCATCAAGCCATGTTACCAACTGATGCCACCAGACAGCGTATCATACGGATGCGAAAGGTAGCTTCTAGTGTCAAAGTCTGATGCTGGAATCACTGACAAAGCGGTGGTATTTGACGACTTCAAAATGAAAACAGGCTGGGCGGGACAAAGCTTCAGTATTTGTGGTGTTGGGAATCAGGATGCAGCAGCTGTGACAATAGTCGGTTACGGTCTGTGCCACTGCACATGTGAAGTGAACCATTGTGTAGTGTATTCATAGAAATTTAAACAGCCGAGAATCTCTAGACTAGCTGGTCAAAAGTCATGGCCGATGAAGCTGAGAATCGACCATGTCACCAGCCGCTCAGTCGGTGCATCTCCATTTCACACCCACTCATTTCATGTCACAATGAAGGCAGTTCATCGATGTTCTGATGTTGCATTTTTCAATATTACTGACTTGCTTGTTTGTTCATTTGCTTGTCCAGACGTACTCGTTTGACCTCCATCGTCAGGTTCCCGCCAACCATCTTGACGAACCCATCGGCACCTTTGAACCAGTCTACCTGGATGACCTGGGTATGTGTTTGTGTGGTTACATTAAAATTACTCTAACATATGAGCATATCCTGATGTGTGTGAGGTTTGTGTTTCAGATCAACCAGCTCCTAAAGACCAAGTGACCACCGATGACCTTTCACCTCCTCCAGTATCCAACGGCACACCTTTACAGTCGGAGGAACACGGCTCCAATGGAGAGACCGGTTGGTGCTTTTGCTGTCTGCAATGTAACATCTGATGTCAGTAACATTAAAAACTATTCAGACAGCAAACCACGTGGTGAAGGCAAGGAGAAATTTGGCCAAATGGTTGATTTAAAATACTCTGAATTCAGTCACTTGAAAAACGTTGATCTATCACAGACTACATGACTCATTAAAATAAGAAAGGTCAGTTGTACCAAGCAAACACAGGGGTTACTGACAATGGTGTGGTGGAAGGTATACGCACCTCTTTTTGCCAAAAAGCCATTGGAATATAAGAGAGTATACCCATTTCCTCTTTGGTAACCTACCCATCTACCCAATTGCACACCCACCTCATCAACTACCGCTACACCACTGGTTACTTTCATGTAATAGCACTTGTTAGTCCATCAAAACACAACAGGAGTATAATGTTTGAACAGGAAAAAGGCGAACAGTCGATCTGGCAGGGATCTACAGGGCTTAATTTGCTGTTGGAGAAAACAAAATGTGTAACTACCAAAGTTTCCTAGGTTGGTCCCAAAAACTAGAGTTCAGCACAACAAACCAACGATCTGATATTCCACATCCTCACCATTACGCCAGTTTCTGTTCTTGTTTTATCGTTGTTTTTCCATTAGGTCATCGTTAGTTTCCTTAAATAGCTGTGGTCTAAAAGTCTCACACAGCTTTCATTTGATCAAGCTGTGATGTTCAGTAGCCTAATAAAATCTCCATTAGTTAATTATAGTTAATGTGAGAGCACAGAAGATGACAGAAGACGATGGGGTCCTGACTGTCTCATTTCCTTTCTGTCCATATAACCTGAATATGTCATCAAATTCTAGTCTACACCTTAAGTTCACAAACTTTGGTGAACTCAAAAAATGTTAAACTCGCCTTACCTTTCCTTCCCTTCTTCTGCTCACTCCAGCTCCACAGGAACAGCCAGATGCAAACGGTCTGCAGCCTTCACCCGCCAGTAACTCCAGTCCCTCGCTGGACGACAACCCGGCTGATAAGACTCCCAGCCCACTGAGCAGTACCAACCTGTTCTTCGATGGTATTGGGGAGGAGCAGCAGAACGAAAACAACAACAACCCATGTAAGATACGTCAAATGCTAGGCTACATCCCAGTCTTCGTATGCTTTCAACTAATATCTGTCAACATGTGTTCAGAACTGAGTTTGCTTTAACCAAACTTTGAGTTCTTAGGGGCCTTTGACGGAGCTAACCTGCTTCTAGTCTTTGTGCTAAGCTAGGCTAAAAAAGTCAGCCAAGACTTTAACGTCCAAAAAGAGAAGAAAAGCACATTTTTCCAAATATCTTTGAGTTAATATTGAAAGTCTCACACTTGTTTTTTCCTCCTTTCTTCAGCGGTTTGTTCCAGTGACCCATTTGTTGAAATAAACCTTGACGAACCGGCGTGGTGCGATCAGTTCCTAACCTCCCCTGAAGCTTCATCTTCTGTTCTCCCCTTCACTCCTTTCTCCTTCTCTTCCTCTCCCTCTTCTTCTTAGCACCTTCAATGATGACCCCAAGTTCAACCTGGAAACAAAACATAAAAGCCAGGAGGATTTTTGACTTTTATTTCCAGCCTGCTCGCAACTAGCCAGAAATATCTGCCAGTTCAGGCGTATAAATCTCAGCCTACAGGCTGTAAACATAAAAAGCTAGCTTTAGCATTTTGTTGTGGTGCATTTAGATGCATTTAGTAAAATATACAGTCTGATAAGGTCGTTTTTATCGAAATGTTTTGACACAGTAACCTTATTGTCCTCGCTTCAGCAGACACATGTTAGCTCAGGTTACCTGGACTCTTCGTTAGCTAGCTAAGCTAACGAGCTAGCATGATGACTAGGCATTTTTAGCTGGAGCCTTTAATAGTAGCACACTTTATTTTATTTCAGTTTAACATTAGTTAGTAGTCTTTTAATTGCTATAATCAGCTTGACGCAGTTTCTCAAACTACAGCAATATGCTAACAAGCTATTAATAAACTTTAATTTCTACTGCATTTCTGTGGCCCTGTAGAGACAAAATAATGTGAGCCACAGTTACTGTACGTATGTTTTCTATATGATAAAAGTATAGATACATGCTGTTTGTTGTGATTTGCAGTATTTGTTTTGACATTTTCTAATGAATAGGCCTCAATCTTTTTTTTTTTTGTTTATAGGCTAGAAAACAATGCAAGAGAAATAAATAAAATACATTTCACTGCTGTATTTTGCTTTTTTTTTAGGTAAGCTTTGGATCAAACTGACATACAAGTGTATAACTTATTGTTTTACAGTAAAACTGATGTTTTTCATTTATTTTGTTTTTGTCATAAATACGTGTTTTTCCAGTGGCTTATCATTTGCCTTTTCTTCCAGCCATTAAGCCAGTAACAATTCTTTATTTAGAGTTTTTATTCTACTTATAAAAGAAAAACAGTTTGTTTTTGCTGTAACTCTTGTACACTCTGTAATAAAGCTGTAAAAATTTAATAAAAAAACTTTTAAGATCAGTTCAACATGTTTTGTTTTGTCTTGTTCTATTATGTATTTTTGCTCTCTGACATTTTATTATTCTTGGTGTGCACAGTACAGATGATCACAACAGTTTTTGTTATCTGTTTCTACTTTCTGCACAGCCCATTTATGTTAAAGTGGGTCCATCTGCTTTCTCTTACATGTTTTTCAAATATAAACTTCCAGTCAACCATTACCAAGAAGCAGTGATGTAGATTGAGGTTATGACCCCTCACCCAAACACGGCGACCACTTTGGTCCTTGTGACGTAAATGTCGTCATCCACCCAGTCCAAAACACTGCAGTCAAGTCAGCCGCAGCTGCCTTTATCACCACAGTGAAGTTAGTTTTCAGTTGGATATTCAACTGACACCAGACCCTGCAGCGTCTTCTTATCCACTTAAAATAATATAATGCATAAAGCATTCAAGTTGTATTTCTTAACAACTTTACTTTGTCTTTTGATGACACTTACTGACTCAAACATTAAGAACAAACTGGGTGAACTAATATTTGTATTGAAATTATAACAGAACAGTACAATAGTGCAAACAAAACAAAGACATTAAGGTCTTTCGAGCTTGCATGTTCAAAAACAGAGGTTTGTCTTTTATCAAGCTGTTAGTGCCACCTAGTGGATTAAATACTAACAACTTGTTTATGCAGTACAGCCGTCAGTCCAGAAACCACGTATTATTAAACTGTATAAAGTTGAATGATTTCATCATAGTGCATATTTTTGTGGAAATTGAGTATAACTTGATTATTAAACTAAAAAACTAGATTGCAGGACATGCTGTCAGTATTTACCTGTGACTCCACAGTTTATGTGCTGCCTGCATCTGTTGTTTGTTCTGCATCATGAAGATCATATACAATTTGGCTTTTAATCCTTAAACATCAGATCATCAAGTAGAAATTTACCCAGTTTGCTGAAAAACATCTTCTATATAAACTGCCAAACAATAAAATATAATGAACTTTTTTGGGAAAAAAAACTTCACCAGAAAATTACAATGTAGACATGTATTTCTTTTCATCATTTTATTAAAGAAATGAAATCATAAAAACTCTCTCTCCCCACAGTTCTCAGTCATGATCAAGAGTGAAAATCTGCTGAATTCTTCAAGGAACTGGGGATAAGCGAGAGAACAGGGGAGGAAATGGGACCAAACTTTTTTTTTTTGTAAATGGCCCAGTATTAAGAGAAAGTGCTGCAGCTGGCAGCAGCAAAAAAATGCTGTATTGTAACCCTTCAGGACATTAACATATGTCCACTGAAAGTGCTTGGTTATGCTACAGATATATTAACAATGTGAGACTATGTGTCTGACAGCTTTATTGTTATTGTCTAACATAGTTTTGCTCAAGCAGAAGTTCTGTTTTGAAGTCAGATGAGTTGTTGCAGGAAGACAATAAAAATGCTTGTTGGCAGAACGGAGAAAAGAGAGAAGACGCTAAAACTTATGCTGCAGATCACAGGCTGGCAGCAGCAGCCCAATTGGTTAACAAAGGTTCCAAAAGGAAAGCACTTTTGCCTCCTCTCTGAATTTGTCTTGAAACTAAGCTGGTAAATTTAATTATATCAGCTGGTTTTATGAACCCTGCAACTAGCAAGTTCGACAGGTCACCACAGCACAGACTGTGTGTTTGTATGTTTTAGTCTGAATTATAAGGCCAATAAAGACTTCAGAACTCATGAGCCCTGAGCTCATCACTAAGACACTTCAACGGATGCTGAGTACAATCATGTTTATATATATTAAGTTATTCAAGCTTTTATATCATCGCGCCTGGACTATTATAACTCACTCTTTACCTGCTTAAATTCTCACTCTCACAACGACAGCTTATTCAGAATTCAGCAGCTAGATTATTAACCAAATCAAGAAGGTCATGTCATATCACACCAATCTTAGCATCTTTGCACTGGCTGCCCTTTAATTTTAGAATTCAGTTCAAAATTATATTAATCACCCATAAGGCAATTCATGGTCTGGCCACAGAATATATAAAAGAACTTTTAATGCAGTACTCACCAGCCAGACCTTTGAGATCAGAGGAGCAAAATTTATTAATGGTTCCCCATTCGAGATTAATATATATATATTATATATTTATAAATAAAATTATGAATAAACCGAATCCTGCATAGAGCCCGTTCCTTCTTCTGCTTGCTGGCTTTGATGTTGCATTCACAAGTAGAGGTCTGGCGGCTGCAGAGAGATTAAACAAATATGAGACAATAATCTTCCGTAAACATTAATTCAAAGTAAAGAATAACTCGTATATTAAATTATAACTATTAATGCATGAATAATATCTAACATCACTTTAACATTGCAGCCAGTGAAGGTGGTGCTAATTCGAATTACTTTATACACTAATGTAATTTATTAATTGATCATATTTTATATTAATAATATACATATATACAAAAGCCCAAGCCAAAGTGTAGAGCAGTGTAAGAATTAAGCTAAAGAAAACAGAAATATTCAAGTAATGTACAAGTACCTCAAGAAGAAAGAAAGAGAAGCATTTAGTAGCTAAAAAGCCAAATACTTTCACGGGAGTTGGTGGAGACCAAACAGCTGTGGTGATCACTTTAAATATTTATATAAGAATAGGAACAACAGGTATTTTTAATCTAACTATATATGTATGACTTTTGTTTGCAAGTGGCTGTTTTATATTCAGGATCATACCATTCTACATTGAATGACTGTGTGGCACACACAATTTGTCATGGACAATGTGTTATTTAACTGAATAAGGAGCGATGTCAGCTTACCTGTAACACTGAGGTCACATCTCTTGGTGTGACTGTCTTTGTTGACAACAACGATAAATACATAGGTGCCTGTGTCGTTGAGCCTCAGATCAGTGAAGAGACATTCAATCCGTCCTGTCTTGGCGAGCTCTAGGTCACACCAAACTCATCCCCTGTAGAGCTCATCTTGGTACAGCTGAGCCTCAAACCTTGTGTCATAAAGGTAAATTCTCCTCAATGATTTCCCATACATAATGTCTATGTATAGTGAGTCAACAGACACATCAGTCTTGATAGAAAAGCCCCATGTCAGTGTGACGTTACTGTGTTCCTCTGCCACGTAGACGTCCTGAGGTACACTGGCTGTGGGTGGAGTCACACCTGGAGGGGTCAAAGGAGGAAACACAGACACTGAGGAATGAAACCACACCAACAGGCAGAGAGATCACAAAGAGGCCGTAACACTTCTACCAACTTGAATTAACCTTCAAATGCCAAATGTCTCCCCTTCTGTTCCTGAGATATGATGATGAATAAGAAAAGTGTTTTATGCAGAACATGATGATGTCACAGTGAAGTTGACCTTTGACCTTTTGGATATAAAATCTCATCACTTCATTATTTTATCCTGTTAGACATTAGTGTGAAGATTTGTCATAATTAGTGAATGAATTCTTGAGTTATGGCCAAAAACATGTGGTGTGAGGTCACAGTGATCTTGACCTTTGACCACAACATTCAAATTAGTTTATTTTTCAGTCCAAGTGGACGTTTGTGCCAAATTTAAAGAAATTCCCTTAAGGTGTTCTTGAGATGTCATGTTCACGAGAATGAGACACATGTGACAGATGCAAGGTCACAGTGACCATGGCCATGACCACCAAAAGTCATCAGTTCAGCATTGAGTCCATTTGCACCAAATTTCAATTCCCTGGGGGCATTCTCTTGAGATATCTCTAAAGATCTGAGGTAAATAGGAATGTTTGGAAATATAAAGCTTCTCTTTCAGAACTTAGAAATTAGTAAGTGTCATCATTTCAAACCGTGGCACAGTGAAATGAGTTTCTGATAGCAGCAATAATGAAAAATTATTTGTGATGAACTCACCCACGGTAAAACAGAAGAGTGTCATAGTTACAATCAGTGGGACAGCAGCTGTCCAGCCAGACATTCTGCACTCAGGATTCCCACAGTCATGGAAAACCTGGAAAGGTCAAGGAATTAGTAAAAATCACTGAGAGTTTTGGAAAAGTCGTGGAATTTTGTTTTGTGTAATGAAACTGTGGCAGTAATCTTCTGTAGATAACCTTCCTTAATGTGACACAACAGCAGATTTATTTTCTGTAGCTGTCCTCGTAACGTAGCTCTAATGACAACGTATTGTTTACCATCAGATATGTTTCTAAATTTTCTCCCTGCGTTCCGACTCTCTCCATTCATGTGGTCTAGCTATGTTTGAAAACTCCAGGCAGGTGGGGCAAGAAATCAAATAACAACATTCGTCATGGGTCCTTAAAAAGTCATGGGAAAGTTTTGTTTTTTTGTCCATGAAAATGTGTTTGCTTGCGCACTACGCCAACCTACGAAGTGAAGTGTAGAACATAACTGCATTGAATACATTTTATTGCAGTATCTATGGTAATCACAATCTACCTCATCTACAGCAGTTAAGGTTTTGATCAGAGCTTTAAGGTCTGTTGTCTCCAGACTTGAGCCAGCAATACTGCAGATTACAGTCTGCAACCTAACCCCTGAGTCACAGGAGTGTTTCAGAGAAAAACTGGGAGGGATAAATGTTGTAACAGCACCGTTCAAATGATCTCACGGTATACGTTTCAGCTTGTAGAAAAATGAAACAATCCTGTTACATAACCATAATTCAATGTCACCCTTTACACATAAGGCAGTAAAATAAAAAGTAAAGAGAAACGAGTTTTAAAATCATACACACAGTTACTTTGAAATATTCTAACTGCAGTTCTTCATGTGGTGACAAAGACATGCCAATTCCAAAAACAAAACATGCAAGTAGTCAGCTACTTGCATTGTTTGTTAGGAGGCAACAAAGACATGAGGGCAACAAAATTATACAAGGTAACAAAGGTAAGGACATGTGAGTCATACACACGACTAAATGCCTGTGTCAGAGCTGGGCTAGCGGCTTGGGCTAAAACTTGTAAAAACATGTTGCTTACATAACAGGGCCTTTGCGGCCTTGTTTGTGTTTTTGCTACACTGCATGAATATGATCTGTTTGGTTTGACATTGCAGTGATACTGGCGCACTTTATAACTACACCTGACACACCTACATCCTGTTGTCACCACCTAGGTGAGCTGTGTCACCCTATACTTGCAACTGATTGGTTTTAGACAGGTGTGCATCTGATGTTGGCAAGATATCAATTCGGGGACCAAGTAGTCAGCCTTTTAGTGGTTTTCTAATCAAAGTTCACCAGTGACACAAGATTAATATTTTGATTTGATATAACTGTACAAATTTAGGTCACACAACAGTAATGTTAAGAAGCAAATAACTTTTACATTAACGTTAGCTTTCAGTTTATAAGAGTTAGATAACAGAAAAAAATCGATACTCCAGGTCTGTATAATGATGCGATATCGCTACGTAAAAATATCCTTATACTACGCTGTATCATTTGCATGTTCGGGAGTTTGCATGTTCTCCCCGTGTCAGTGTGGGTTTCCTCCAGGTGCTCCGGCTTCCTCCCACAGTCCAAAGACATGCAGGTTAATTGGTGACTCTAAATTGTCTGTAGGTGTGAATGTGAGTGTGAATGGTTGTCTGTCTCTATGTGTCAACCCTGTGATAGTCTGGTGACCTGTCCTATCAATAGGCATGAAGGGTATACAAAAGATTCTGACACTTTCAAGCAGCTGTGCAGATGTCATATCTAAGTTTGCTGGGAGACGATGCAGTCCGTGCCTTCAGCACCTCAGACTGGTGTGTTTTATTGTGTTTGAATAGAGAGACAAGCGGGTTTCTGCTTTTGCAGACGGTCACTGAAGCCCTGATGTGTCAGCTCATAATTATGATGTGCGGAGACTCGATTTCACTTCTTTCTATATCTTGATGAACATAGTTTCTTGTAGAAACTAGAACTAGAACTGGGGCGTGGCAGAAATTGGCACATAGTCATGCAAGTAGCTGCATGCCTGACCAATGCTACCAAACATGCTGCCAGCAAGCCAACACTCTAACGTTTTAGTTAACTAAATTCACCTCCTAAAATGAGTTTTGACAAAGATATTTAACGCCAATGTGTTCCTAGTAACTCAGAAAACATATGTACACATATTACCACCATTGTTCTTACCTGTAGGGGGAGGCAGGGAGGAACAAGACAGACACGATGATGACGGCTTCCAGTGTGATCCGGGCTTCCGGTGTAATGAACGAGTGTCCGCCCACAGGAAACCCCAGAAAAAAGCTCTTCATAGTTGCAGCAGATACATTCCTGCACCTATGCCCTACCCATACCCATAGCCCTTAACCCTCAAAGAAACGTTAGGTTTTAACATATGAGCTACATAAACAAGTATGAATGTAACATACCCATGGTTTGCAGAAACATAATGCCAACATTTATTCTGGTGATTGGGTCGTAACATGATCCACTAAATATAACATGGTTAAGAAAAAAATAATCAGTGTGTTGGTTTTCTTAAAACCATGTTGCCTTTTGATGGCACTTAACTAACTCACATCATTTGGAACAAACTGGGTAAACTAATATTTGGATGGAATTAAAACAGAACTTTACAATATTATTTTCCCTCACCCTTATAAACACAACACAAGAAGCACCGGATGTGTCTACATGATAAAACAGGTCTTCACTGTTCCAATGACCAAAAGTCATTTTCAACCAAAACAGTGTTGAGGTGTTTTGCACATGCATGGCAGGTTTGCAAACAGAGGTTTGTCTTTTATTGAGTCATTAGTGTCACCTGGTGGAGAAACATACTAACAACAATAACTCATGGTTTGATTAGGATAAGCACTTTTGTAATCAATGTAATGTAACGTCACAACATGGGACATAAACAGCGATCTCCAGGATGTAAGTCTGGGGTCATAGTGACTTTGACCTTTGAGCACCAAATTTCAATCAGTTCATCAATAAATCCAAGTGAGTGTTTGTGTCCAATTTGAAGAAATTCCATCACAATGTTTCTGAGATATCGTGTTTACAAGCAGACTGACAAGGTCACAGTGACCTTGACCTTTGACCACCAAAATCTAAGAGTTCATTGTTGAATGCAAGTGGACAAATCTTAAGAAATTCTTTCAAAAGATATCACGTTCACACGAATGAGACGGACGGACAACCTGATAACATATATATATATATATATATATATATGAACAAAGCTGGCATATTAAATAGATATTAAAACACTTTAAAACTTACACCTCAGGAGTTCTTACCTGTCGGGATCCTTCGGGAAACGGTGGAAGGCCAGGTGCGGGGTGTTCCACCAATAGTTGTTGCAGTTAATTGCACTACACTGTTTTCTTTTACTTTTTTTCTCCTCTCTCCTTGACATCTTGCATGTTGTCTGGACGCAACAGTCCAAGCTCAACAGTCCAAAATGGCGGCAGCGCCCCTAGTGGCTGTTGGCAGAAATTCAACGGAGCTTCGCCTCTTGGTATCCATGCTGTTTGATTAGATCCTGACGATCCCGTCAGCTGACTGACATTAAAATAATCAATAAAATGGCGCCGTTACTCCGTGCGTAAAGGCGCACATTGGCACTCTTAATGAGGAGACTCACTCATTTCTGCTGCTGCGGGGATCGCTGTGTTAAATAAACCCTTCCAAATGACACATTTAAGGAGTAAATCGCCCTCCATCATGCTCCGGTGTTCTGGTCCACACACAGGCTCAGTGAGAGTCTGGCCGCCGGCCAGATTGTGCCCGACTAAATATAAATATTAAAATGTGTTGTTCACATTTTAGAGCATGCAATGTATTTTCCCTCATTAATGTTTGTCAAAGCACTTTGTAAACTTTGTTTTTAAAAGGTGCGGTATAAATAAAAGTTATTATTTGGCTATTATTTTCACCCGCCCATAACCCATCCGCCATTAATCAGATTGTTCATCTTTATCACCCAACCCGCCCGGTCCGCGGTATAACTGCCATCCGCGCATCTCTACTGCACACACACCTATTGTCTGTGAGTGTGTACTTGTACTTTGCTTAAGTACTTCCATTTAACACGACATCATAATTTACTCCGCTACATCTCAGTGGACAATATCAACTGGAAACAATAAAATAATAATAAGTTCCTCTACCAGGGTGGGCCACCCAAGTAAAACCTGTCTGGGAAACACTGCATAGGTGGTTTATATAACATGTATTATCAGTGTTGGTACAATCTGACCAGCTGTTCTTGAGAATTTAAGATCTGTGCGCTGTGTGCAGAGGATTCACAACCAACCCAAATCTTTGGAGAGAGCTTGTGGTTTTAGTAGTCGAAAAGTGTGTTGAGTGACTTCAAGATACCACATCCAAGGTGCATGGACAGAGGAAAGAGTCTGAGGAGGTTGGAACTGAAACACCGCCTGTAGTAAACAGAACTTGACTTTCAGACCAATGCGTTTCAGCTTGTGGCCTTCATCAGGCTCCAAATAAAACACACTACAAAGAACATTTATAAGAGCATTTATATAGGAGGGGGTATGATTCATTTGTTAGGTTAAAATAACATATAAAAGATAATTAATCATATACATACACATGCATATCAGCCAATGGGGCAGCTACACAGATGAGCTGGGTATATGGGGAAGTCCAATGACCTGCAGTAAAACTCTTATTGGCGAGGCATCCTCTCAGTCACAGTTGAGCCACTCTGTCCTGTGGCAGCGGCCACCGAGGCTGAAAGACGAAGCCAATGAGCAAGTGCCAAAAACTGCAGTTGAGGCTGGCTCCAAAACAGAGTCAATCCCCAAAGATGACATGTTGGACATGTTGTCCAACTTTAAGGCAGAAATAAACTTTACAGCCTGGTACAAAAACAGTTTTGGTCTCTATAGCTAATTACAACATTGAAGACAACTGTACAGGCACTGAATTTTTTTTTAAATATATAACTCACCCGTTTACATTTCATTAAGGCTTTTAGTTTTGCATAATTGAGAGAGTGGCTTCCATCACTAGCTGCTGGCTGTTTCCAAGGCGTCACCTCAGCTAACCACTGACCTCTCTGCCAGCTCATAAATTATCCTTGGGTTAGCCCAGCTGTGCTAATAATGCTAATAAGGGCGTACTGGCATGTGCCGAAAAAATTTGGTTGATCATACAGTACTTTTGAGTAAATGGTGTCATTGGGAAGTTGGAAAATAAAGGTCAACCATGTTAGTTAGCTTATGTTAACATTAAATTGACCATGCTAATGCTAACATAACAGTAATCAGTACCTCCAGGTTTTTGCTGTGTCCTAAAATTTCACAGTAGCTTTTCAAAAAATTGTAATACATGTTGCACTGTTTCTAGAGGGTGTGTTTTTTTGCGGTGAAGTGCAAAACGGAAAGAATGAGGTCGCAGATACAAGCTGCCGAAATGAGTTTCCTCCGTGGGGTGCGTGGTCTCAGCTTTAGAGATAGGGTGAGGAGCTCGGACATTTGGAGGGAGCTCAGAGTAGAGCTGCTGCTCCATCGCATTGAAAGGGCCCAGTTGAGGTGGTTTGGGCATCTGATCAGGATCCTCCTGGGCACCTCCCTTTAGAGGTGTTCCGGGCGCGTCCCACTGGTAGGAGGCCCTGGGGCAGACCCAGAACACTTGGAGGGATTATATATCTCATCTGGTCTGGGAATGCATCAGGATCCCCCAGGAGGAGCTGGAAAGCGTTGGTGGGGAAAGGGACATCTAGAGTACCTTGCTCAGCCTACTGCCCCTGCTACCAGGCCTTATCCAAGGCAATTTTCACTGGCGCTGGCGTTTCATCCATCCATCTGTCCATTTTCAGCTGGATGGATGAAACGCCAGCGGCAGTGAAAATTGCTCAAATGTCACAGATTTGGGGCTTAATATTACAAGCATTCACTCTTTCCCACAGAATAAGAATCTATCTGTGCCAACAATCAGCTGCTGATGCTGCAATTAGCACAAGCTAACACAGCACAACATCATCTCTACTCGTCAGATTTTGCTGCTTGGGCAAAAGCCTTGCAGCAGCGGTTTACATCTGACACCAACACCCAAACGGCTCAACTCTGACGGTAAGCCAATTAATAGCTGTTGGGTAACGTTAGCTGTGTGATGCTAGTGGAGCTGCCAGTTAGCCCTGTCACTGTGTTTGTGCGACTCTGTCCCAGGCACAGAGCTCAACGAATCAATACGCTGCATGCAGCTCTACAATATAATGAGTTTTTACCCCTTTTCATTGGTCACATTTGTGGTGAAGTTGCAGTGATTGGTTCAAAATTGCAAGGTTAAGCAGAATTCACAGGTATTGACTGAATGTGCGTTAATTGTTGTGATCACAACATTCTGGAGGGACGAGCTACACTTTGCTAGGTACGAGGCAGAGCTGAGCGCCTGTTCGCTCTGTCTGGAGTGGTTGCGGTGGGTCTGCTTGTGACCTTAAGTGTGGCTGACGGAGAAGACAGAAAAACAGAGGAGCTGTTACAGTGTTTGGAGAGGAGGTCTGTTGTCTCCTGTAGGTGGCAAGGGAATAACATGAGAGAGTGAGCCAGCCATCACAGCTTACCAGCCAGGCACATCCGTCTGCCCGCTACCGCCTCAGCCCTACTCTTGCTGAAAACACTACCAATCAAATTTACTTACATATTGTTGCGCCAGCATCTCAGGATAAATTGTGCAAAGTAGCCTGACGTTTACTAAAACAGACTATAGTGAATGTAGTAATACATTCTTAGCTTCAGCCACAGCTGAATGATGCCTCAAACAAATCAGCAAGGCGTCTTCCAAACTTAAAGTCTTTTTCGTACCAAAATTGTTTCACTATCCCTCAACTTTTTATACGCCATTTTGAATTTGTGCATAAAATTGAAAGTGGAAATGACAGAAAAAATACAATTATTGCAAAAGGTTTCCACACCTGGCTGAGGTGGAAAAATTTGTGTATCACCAACAAAAACAAACTGCGACAAAGTACGATGGAAAAAATGAAGCGTTTGACTGACTGAAGAGCTGATAACGTGGATGTCTGTGGAGCGATGAGGAGACTGTAACCTTCTTCACATACATACACAAAACAGAAACGTCATATTTGCATCATATCTTCCACATGATTTTCTTGAACTTTGACTGGAGCGCTTTCAAAACTTTTACCATTAACTGAGAGCTGAAAAGTATCTTCACTGTGTGGATTCTTACGTTTTTCACAACGTGTGTGAAATGTTTCACACTAAATGAGCAGCAAAAAAGGGTTTTATCGTAAATGAAATCTCATGTGAAATTTTTCCTTCCAAGGAAATCCTGTATCACAAACTGAGCAACTGAATGGTTTCTCTCCTGTATGAATCCACGTGTCCACAAGCTCTTGCGGCCAAATCAAGTCTCCAGCCTTGTCATCAGTCTCAGGGTGTAAATGGGTATCTGGATCTGAGTTCCTGGCTGGTTCTGGTCCTCCACAGTCCTCTCCATCTGGTTCTGTTTCCATCTGTTCAGCTGAGCTGCTGGCTGGAGGCCATGCTGAGTTTGATGAGGCTGTGAGGACTGACAACCAACACACAGATGGATTCTGAGCTGTTTATGCAAAGTGAATTTTTGTTCACAAACACTGCAGCTGAAGGGTTTCTCTCCTGTGTTGATTATCATGTGTGTGCAAACCCCTGCTCTATGTAAAAGTTTTTACAAACTGAGCAGCCAAAAGGTTTCTTTTCTCTATGAAATCTTTTGTGTTGCTTCAGAATTCTCTTGGTTCTTATCATTTCCCACACTCAAAGAAGATACGTGGTTTCTCTCCTGTGTGGTTTTTCATGAGTGTAAATGTCCACTCTGTCTCAATGATTTCACACAAACTGAGCCGCTGAAACTTTTTTCTCCTGTATGAGTTTACATGCGTCTCTTTAGAAGTGTCTTGCAGCTAAATTTTTCCCCACACTTACGGCAGCTAAACAGTTTCACACTGATGGTTTCTGAGTTGGTGAAGCCAAGTGAATCTTTGGTCACAAACATTGCAGCAGAAAGGTTTCTCTCCTGTGTGGGTTCTCATGTGATGAGCTAAGTATCCTTCTCGAGGGAATCTTTTACCACACACTGAGCAGCTGTAGGGTTTCTCTCCTGTGTGGATTATCATGTGTTTCTGTAAATTTCCACGATGTGTAAAAGAGTTCTCACAGATTGGGCAGCTGAAGGGTCTTTCTCCTGTATGAGACCGCATGTGTTCCTGCAGATGTGTCTTGCGGTAAAATCTTTTCCCACACACAGAGCAGCTGAATGGTTTCTCTCCCGTGTGGGTTATCATGTGTCGCTTCAGATTTCCACTTTTACCAAATCTTTTCCCACACTCAGAGCAGCTGAATGGTTTCTCACCAGCACCACATCTCCAATCGCTGACAGGGTCTTCATCATGTATCATAAAGTTTAAACCTGACTTAGGTTCTCTGGTCTTTTTCCACTCATCATCGATGTCAGTCTCGGGTTCAAGAGAGTCTCCAGGCTTGTCATCAGTCTCTGGTTGTAAATGTGTATCTGGGTCTGAGTTCCTGGCTGGTTCTGCTCCTCCCCAGTCCTCTATTTCAACTTCTGTTTCCATCTGTTCAGTGTGTCTTTGATGAAGCTGTGAGATCTGAGGTTTCTCTTCATCATCTTCACTCTTCACAGGGACAATAGTGAATGGGAACTTGGTGATATCGGCGTCCCCCAGCCCTTGAAGCTGCTCTCCCTCCTGACTGATCCAGAGTTCCTCCTTTTCTTTTTTAATGTGTAGAGGCTCTGGGTCCTCCTGGCCCACACTGGAGCTCCACTCCTGCTGCTCAGGGGGAACCTCTTCTTTAACCACCAACAGCTGCTGGACGTCTGCAGGAAACAGGAAACACAAAATATAAAATATATATAACTTAAATCAGCTCCACATTTACCAGCTGCAACATTACAGTGATGAATACATCAACAATTATAATCCAACGATAGAATATGTGTCAGGGGTGGGAAAAAGGGATTCACTTCAGTACCAAGAATTTTCTGTTTACAAATTTTTATACATTTTTTCAGTGTCTCAATCGACACACTTCAAAGGCAGAAATGGAAAAAAGTTGCCACTTTTATTATGGTAATCTATGAGTAATGTGATGCCATATCCATTTTAATAAAAACACGGCTGAAACAAGGTAGCAGACAATGGCAGGTTTCAAACTCAGCACTTCCTGTATCTGTATAAAATTAAAAGCCCATTATAATTTCAGTTGGGAGAATCCCTTCATTTTCTAAACAGGCTTTTATTGTGAAACATTTGCAGGAACTTATTGTGGAGGATTCAGTGACTTACATAGCTTACATGCGGTACTTCAAATGTAGCTTCTGCCACCTGTTGCCGCTTTTAAGTTACTACAATAACATTTCGGCTGCCACATGAACAGACACGGTGACTGAAATAATGGTAATAATTATAAAAATAGGACAAGAATCATCCGGTGACATCACACACATTGTCAAAGATGTCCAGTGGTGATTAGTCCTGGACCAGCGTGTAGTTTGTCATGTATATCAGCCAAGTCACGGGACGATTGTATGACTCCACAATCGCATAATCTGACATAGTAACTGACTGACAGACAGACCCCAGGAAGACTAGCTCGTCACCTAGGTGGCAGCTAATGGGGATCCTTTTAATAAATAAAGAAAGAAAGAAAGAAAGAAAGAAAGAAAGAAATATCGGCCGTATATATCTGCATACCAGATATCGGCAAAAAATCCAATATCGTACATACCTAGTATGCTATTTTTTTTTAATGTTTAAAAGAGATGGTTGTGATTAACAGCATTAGTGAACTCAAAAGTTGATTGCAACTACCTCTCTCAGAATAATCCAGTATCTTATTGTGATTAACATTTGTGATGACATTTATCAAAAATTCACGGTGATTCAGTCAGAATCCGCAGATGAAGAGGTGAGATGTGACATCTTTCCTCCAACAAGACTTCAAACACAGATCAGGTGTTTTGACAATGGAAAAAAAAACTAAACAGAGGTATGAACGAGGACAGCTGGGTTTCTCTTCCTGCTGTCAACAGTTGTCATGACGACAATCACTAACGCCTCCAGCTGAAAGTCGCCAGTTGATCAGCCGTTAATCCGAAGGGAATGTAGAAGCTAACGGCACCAGAGAAGCTAACGACACCACAGAAGCTAACGGCACCAGAGAAGCTAACGAAACCAGAGAAGCTAACGGCACCAGAGAAGCTAACGACACCAGAGAAGCTAACGGCACCAGAGGAGCTAACGGCACCAGAGGAGCTAACGACACCACAGAAGCTAACGACACCACAGAAGCTAACGACACCACAGAAGCTAACGACACCAGAGAAGCTAACGGCACCAGAGAAGCTAACGGCACCAGAGAAGCTAATGACACCAGAGAAGCTAACGGCACCAGGGAAGCTAACGGCACCAGTTAAGCTAACGACACAAGAGAAGCTAACGACACCAGAGAAGCTAACGGCACCACAGAAGCTAACGTGGCTTTAAACATCGACAGAGTGAATGTTTAATGAACAAACCTGCTCCGTTTAACTGAGGCTGAGGATTAAAAACAGCGTCCAGTAGTTTCCGTTGTCGCTCGTTCTCCTCTTTTGATCGACAAAGTTCCTCCTCGTACTCTGCTATCGTTCTTTCAAACAGCCCAAATATCTCTTCAGCAGCCGCAGTTAGTCGCTGCTTCACCAACGATCTCAGCATTTGGACTTTAGACATGTTCACACTTTAAAAACACAACAAAGACACTGCTAACACTTGGTTCTACCAGCCGCCATCTTTGGTCAACAGTGTGAAGTTAGAGTGAAGAATACAGCTTCCGGGGCAGATGAGTTACTGAGCTTCAAAATAAAAGTCCACAAGCGTAATTGAAATTACAGGTGGTGGCTGCAAACCATGACCATGTGTTTAGGGAATACCAAAAAAAAAATATCAGACTTATTGCACAGAAATACAATCCATCTTCAATATGCATTTATATTTCAATTTCATATATATTCAGGCTATAACCCTCCTGAGTCAAAATGTATTGATTTGATGGTTGATTACGGAAGCGTATTGTATTCACTTGACAAATAAAAAAAATCTGTTTTATTGAATAATTTTTTCTGTTTTTCAGAGTATTTTTTATTTTTATTTTTCTGTTTTTCAGTGTAATTTTTTCTATTTTTCGTGGCAATTTTTTTTCTGTTTTTCGTGTTTTTTTGTTTGTTTGTTTTTCGTGGTAATTTTTTCTGTTTTTCTGAGTATTTTTTTCTGAGTTAAGAGAGCAATAGAACAACAGACGCTTTCATTCCTTTGATGAGAGCTGGATATAATGGAAGCAAACATGACCCGCTTGTTTAGTTTAATCCAGTTTTACTTTCTTTTGGGTTATGTATCCATCTGATTCTGGAGAAACACTGCAATGTCCAGCAGATCTGAATGGGCTTTTCGTCTGAACAACCGCAAAGTCTTAAGGTGCCTGTGTCAGTCAACAAACCAATGAAAACACCATCTATATGACTTAAAGACAAGAGTATCTCCCAGTGTCTCAAACCCAAAAGAAAGTAAAACTGGATTATACTAAAGCGGGTCATGTTTGCTTCCATTATATCGAGCTCTCAAGAAAGGAAAGAAAGCGTCTGTTGTTCTATTGCTCTCTTAACTCAGAAAAAAATACTCAGAAAAACAGAAAAAATTACCCCGAAAAACAAACAAAAAAACACAAAAAACAGAAAAAAAATTGCCATGAAAAATAGAAAAAATTACACCGAAAAACAGAAAAATAAAAAAAAAATACTCTGAAAAACAGAAAAAATTATTCAATAAAGCAGATTTCTTTTATTTGTCAAGTGAATGCAATACGCTTCCGTAATCAACCATCAAATCAATACTTTACTTTCTTTTGGGTTTGAGACACTGGGAGATACTCTTGTCTTTAAGTGATATAGATGGTGTTATCATTAGTTTGTCGACTTTACGCAGGCACCTTAAGACTTTGCGGTTGTTCAGACGAAAAGCCCATTCAGATCTGCTGGACATTGCAGTGTTTCTCCAGAATCAGTTGGACACATAACCCAAAACAAAGTAAAACTGGATTAAACTAAACAAGCGGGTCATGTTTGCTTCCATTATATCCAGCTCTCAAGAAAGGAATGAAAGTGTCTGTTGTTCTATTGCTCTCTTAACTCAGAAAAAAACACTCAGAAAAACAGAAAAAATTACCCTGAAAAACAAAAAACAAAAAAAATACCCCGAAAAACAGAAAAAATCACCCCGAAAAACAGAAAAAAATCACCCCGAAAAACAAAACAAAAAATACCACAAAAAAACAGGGGAAAAAAATTACCACGAAAAACAGAAAAAAAATTACTCAATAAAACAGATTTTTTTAAAATTTGTCAAGTGAATGCAATAAGCTTCTGTAGTTGATGCACGTTGGTCTGACAATAAATGACTGGATTGATGTGACAATGGAGATTTCCATGATGGAAAAGGTTACTTTCTTTGAGATCTTTATGTCATAATTATGAGATTTATTATGAGGTTGTTGGGTTTTTTTTTAATTTTAAATGCAATGCACTTCTGTAACATCCTGAGTTGTCCTCAGGCAATCTATTTTCAGGTGTCGCTAAATGACATGGTATATTGTTCTGAATGTTGTGGCATCCTACGGTATGATATATTTTTGTGTGGAGAAATAGGACACATACAGTATATGTAATAAATGAAGCAGCTCTTTCAGTTGTGTTGCCTTTATTAAGTTCCAACCATCTGGACAACATTGTGCTTTTCACATATTCAACCAACTCAGTTTGAAGACAGACAAGTATTGTTTTTACATTTCCAGAGCTCTGAGGCAAAAATGAATCACATTCAAAAGTTTCAAGTTTCAAGTTTCAAACAGAAGACAGAGGTTTTGGTCTCGCACTGTAAATCTAATATTTCGTCTGACTTTGTTGCCGACAAATTGGTTCGTCTAAAGGCAACATTAATGTTCTTATAAGAACATTGGTCAAGAGCACTGCCACCGGAGGAGATAATACACACAGAACTCCTTGTATCCCCACATTTCAACAAACATTCATCAATATCCTCCTGAAACCTGAGTGTTTTTGTTTGGTATGCTTTTTAAATTTGTTCTCGCTATTTGGGATCAGTCGGACCCAATAAGTATAAATACAAAAAACTCAGCATAGGCAACGATAATAAAGTCCCAATGTCCTTCAACAAGTTGATTTTTCCCAATGTCTTCAAACGAGTGCTTTCTAATTAACAGCGTCTCAGCTTGTTGCTGTTGCTAAAATTGGTCAACTTTGTTGCCATATTAAATTATGAACATTATTAATCATAAATGAACAAGTTTCAACCATAAGACGTGATCAGGTTTTGGACCTTGTCCACTTTGGTGTCGGGATCGGCTGACTCAGCAGAGATGGCTGCCATCTTGTTTTTAATGTATTATGCTCTGACTACCACTAGATGGCACAAAAAAAAGTGTCCACGAATGAGGACAACAGGCCAGCGTTATAGTTTAATGGCACCCAGCGGTGTCAGGGGGAAACACGACGGGACGATTAATTTTTTATGTTGTAAATATGCCCCAACAGATCAATATACCCAGTATGTAAAGCATATAAAAGTAAACCACAATAATCAGATAAAAAAAAACTATAGCCACCACATCAGGTGTATCACTCAAATAAATAATGCATCACGGCCTGGTATGGGAACTGTTTGACGGCAGACAGGGCAGCTCTCCAGATTGTAGTCCCCCCACCTGCCCCCCCTAGAGGACATCTACAGGTCTCACTGCCACGGCAGAGCCTGCAGGACTGCTGAAGACAGAACTCACACCTTTCACCACCTGTTCACACTGCTGCCCTCTGGAAGACACTACAGGACCCTGAAATGCTGCATGTCCACACTGAGGAACAGTTTTTACCCACAGCCGTACACAAACTGAACCCTCGTCCCAAATCCTCACCACCACCGCCACCACAATTCTAAATTGCACCACAATGGACTGATGTACAATGCCCTCCTCCTGCAGATTTTGACAACGGTTCGTTGTTTACAATGAAGCATTTTTAGGCAAACAAACAAGTTTCACCTTGGCTTTCACAAAAGAACACAAGCGTCGAGTGTGTTTTATCTTATAAATATCTGGGCATTGTGTTAGATGTTGAACTACTCACGAAAAAGCTGAAGCTGAAACTGGGTTTTTATTTTGGGTATTGGCGAGTACAGCCTATGACCAATCCGATACCACATAATGCCTCACGTCATTACGCATACGCACGCTAGTGATGCGCGGGCTGACCCGTATCCCGCGGGTCGGGTTGGGTCGGGTCAAGAAATGTTCACTTTATTGGCGGGGCGGGTCATTAAAGATTAAATATGTTGGATATAGCCTACTTGTTAACAACACTGTTGTAGGTTAGGTAAACGCATGTTACGTAACGTAACCTGCGACCTGACGTCACAAAAGCACCAAGCAGCGGCCACAACAAACCAGGATCAAGGAAGCGGTGAAGATGGAAGAAAAAGTGAGGGAAAGATTACAGTCGGGAGAGTACAGAGTTAAAAGAAAAGAAGGCCAAGCTGCTAAATCTCATGTTTGGGACAGTTTCTGTGAGGTAGTTATTGCAGCAGACGACAGCAGCATTGGCTACGTGAAGTGCAATTCCTGTGATAAGCTATACAAGCATGAGAGCCACAAGATGGGTAAGTTAATAGCGACGGGGGCGGGGTGGGGCGGGTTGTGAAAATAGATGCAGTTGTGCGGGCGGGATGGAGCGGGTCAAATTATTTCATAAATGCGGGACCCACGGGTTGGAAAAAACCCGACCCGCGCATCACTAATGCACACTACAGGCAAACGAAACGGAAACGGAGCGGAGTTTAAAAAGCATTCTACTGTAGCCTTTAAAATGTCTTTTTTACCAGATTGTGTGGCTGCACTTTAATCTGTGTCTTGATCTGTGTCAACACTGGATAATAATAATAAAAATAAAGTTTTATCGCATTCATTCTACTATTATGTATTTATCTCTTAATATTTTACATAGAGTTTTAGGAGTTGAGACATACAACAATTCATATCCCATCCATTTTTATTTTACGCACTGGTATTAGATCGGTACTTGGTATCGGCAGACACCTAAGGTTCAGGGATCGGAATCGGTATCAGGAAGGAAAAAGTGGTATCGGTACATCTCTAGTCCTTATATGTGGAATCTTCTGCAGGAGACTCAAAGTTGCACTCTTTGGTTCCTCTCGGCCGTTTCAAAGCACTGCTGCAGGATTTTTGTACACAGTCTTCTACATGCCAATGTCACAGTGTGTCTTAGCTGGTCTTTGTAATCATGTATAGTTGCCCTTTTCGCACTTTTATGGTTAACCTCTAGTATATATCAACATATTTTCTGTCTTTTCTTTGTCGTAATCTTTGGGTTTTATATTGCTTGTTTGGGAGATGTACATTTTGTTCTATGTTGTCTGTCTGTAACTTATGTTGCTGCTTGCCTCGGACCAGGGCGCTCTTGAAAAAGAGATTGGTTTTTTTTAGTCTCCTTCCAAATTCTGTATTTATTGAAGTTTCTCACCCGAAACTGTATTCGTGTTCTAGCTGCCCATCAATCTAAGTTTGTGGCCATTACTCTTGAGCCCTTGATGTGACACAACAGGAAAACAGCAGCTACAGCATCAGTCAACGTCATCTTAATTGCCGATAGGTGGCCAACGAGGCGAATATTTGCCGATACCAATGTCCAGTCGATCAAACAGTGCATCCCTGGATTCTCATGTGTGTCACAGCGTAGTCACTTTGTGTCAAAGGTTTTTCACCTGCATGAAATCTCATGCAACAAACTCAATTTCCCCCCCATGAAAATCCTTTATCACAAACCAAGCAACCAAATGGTTTCTCTATGTATGACTCCACATGTGTCTCCAAAAGCCAAGTCTTTCAACACACTCTTGAGCGACTTGACTATTTTTGGACAGTAATAGGTCTCATACAACATAGTTCAGAATTTAAGGCTGACGAAGGTTCTCTAGTCTCCTCCCAATCATCATCCCTGTCATCAGTCTCAGGTTG
The DNA here is from genome assembly GCF_006386435.1 of Epinephelus moara. Lineage (NCBI taxonomy): Eukaryota > Metazoa > Chordata > Actinopteri > Perciformes > Serranidae > Epinephelus > Epinephelus moara. Next base: position 30,923,736 of record NC_065522.1, on the reverse strand, counting down.
TAAATGTGTATCTGGATCTGAGTTCCTGGCTGGTTCTGGTCCTTCACAGTCCTCTCAATTAGCTTCTTTTTCCATCTGTTCAGCTGAGCTGCTGGCTGGAAGTTCTGCCTCTCTGTTCTCCTCAGTTTGACTTCGATCAGGCTATGAGGACTGACGACCAACACACTTATGGTCTCTGAGGTATTTGGGGTGAGTAAATCTATGATCACAAATACCGCAGCTGAAACATTTCTCTCCTGAGTGGGTTTTCATATGAAGAACGAGAGAGTACTTGCGAGGGTAACTTTTCCCACACTCAGAGCAGCTAAATGGTTTCTCTCCTGTGTGGCAGGCCATATGTTTCTGTAAACTTCCACTCTGTGTAAAAGATCTCGTACAAAGTGAGCAGCTGAAAGGTTTCTCTCCTGTATGGGATCTCATGTGTTGCTTTAGATGTGTCTTGGTGCGCAATTTTTTCCCACACTCAGAGCAGCAAAATGGTTTCTCTCCTGTGTGTGTTCTCATATGTAATTGTAGATATCCAATCTGTACAAAAGATTTCTCACAAATTGAGCAGGTAGAAAGTTTCTCTCCTGTGTGAATCAACATGTGTCTATTCAGACCTGTCTTGGTGTTGAATTTTTTCTCACAATCAGAGCAGCTGAAAGGTTTTTCTCCTGTGTGAGTTAGCATGTGCCTCTTCAAATCAGGCTTGCGGCCATATCTTTTCCCACATTCAGAGCAGCGAAATGGTTTCTCTCCTGTATGAGTTCTCATGTGTCCTTTCAGAATTCCACTTTTACCAAATTTTTTCCCACACTCAGAGCAGCTAAATGGTTTCTCATCAGCACTACATTTCGAATCACTAACAGGGTCTTCATCATTTTTAAGAGACTTTAAGCCTAACTGATATTCTCTGGTCTCTGTCCAATCATCACTGTCATCAGTCTCAGGTTCAGAAGACTCTCCAGTCTTGTCATCAGTCTCAGGTTGTAAATGTGTATCTGGATCTGAGTTCCTGGCTGGTTCTGGTCCTCCACAGTCCTCTCCATCAGCTCCAGTTTCCATCTGTTCAGTGTGTCTTTGATGAAGCTGTGAGGACTGAGGTTTCTCTTCATCATCTTCACTCTTCACAGGGACAGGAATGGATATGGACTTGGTGTTATCATCCTCCTCCAGCCCTTGAAGCTGCTCTCCCTCCTGACTGATCCAGAGTTCCTCCTGTTCTTCTTTAATGTGTGGAGGCTCTGGGTCCTCCTGGTCCTCTTTAATGTGTGGAGGCTCTGGGTCCTCCTGGTCCTCTTTAATTGTGGAGGCTCTGGGTCCTCCTGGTCCACACTGGAGCTCCACTCCTGCTGCTCAGGGGGAACCTCTTCTTTAACCACCAACAGCTGCTGGACGTCTGCAGGAAACAGGAAACACACAGATGTTACAGAGAAATGTTGTCGTTCATTCACATCACAGCTCAAAAACTCCTTACTGAACTTCTACAGATCTCTGAGCATCAAACAGCTTCACACTAAATTCTGCATTTAGACTTTGAGTGAATCAGTGGCACAAAGAGTCACCTGTAGATACTGTTAGAGAGGAGTGAAGCGGTGTAACCAACCCTTTTCCCCCTTTAACACTATCAGATTCAACATTAGCACTGGGTTTGAATCTAAAATATTTCCATGTAGGTGCTTTTCCTTTTCACTTAAACACCAAATCCTCTGCCATCGTCTTGTCGTTTAACTTTTCTTACTCTCCTCATGTTCATCTATCCATCCATTTTCATACGCTAATCAGGGTCCAGGTTGCAGGGGCAGCAGTCTGAGCAAGGTGTCCCTCTCCCCAGTAAATTTTCCAGCTCCTCCTGGGGGATCCTGAGGCATTCCTCCGGTGTGTTCTGGGTCTGCTTCGGGGCCTCCTACCAATTGAACATGCCCAGAAAACCTCCAATGGGGGGCGCCCAGGAGGCATCCTGATCAGATGCCTGAACCAGCGGCTTGCATTTCTGCCGCTTGTATTCACTACCTATATTTTTCGGTCACTGACCAAAGCTCATGACTATAGATGAGGGTCGGAACTTAACTTTGGAGCATTAAATCGAAAGCTTCACACTCCAGCTCAGCTTCCTCTTCACCACTCTGGCCCAATGCAACTCCTGCATCACTGCTGATTCCACACCAAGCCACCTGTCCATCTCAAGCTCCATTTACTGTCACTCATGAACAAGACCCCGAGATAATTAACCTCCTTCACTTGGGACAGTAACTTTCTCCAAACCCAGATGGGGCAATCCACCATTTTCCGGCAGAGAACCATGGCCTCAGGTTTGCAGGTGCAGGTGAATATCACAAACAGAATCAGTGACAAGGGACAACCCTGGTGGAGACCGACACCCTCTGAAAGCTCTCACTATGGTCATACAAAGACCAATGGCTCATAGCAATGACTTTGTATACCCCGCCGTATTCCCATAGCCCCCCGACAGGACTTGCTGGGTGACGTAAGCCTTCTCCAAGTCAACAAAACACATGAAGACTGGATGGGCAAACTCCCAGGACCCCTCCAGTAGCCCTGCAAGGGTGAAGTGCTGGTCCACTGTTCCACAGCCAGGACAAAATCCACATTGCTCCTCCAGGATGCCAGGATTGATCTGCGTGCCAATTTTTATCAACGTCGTTGTGAATGTCACTCTATGTGCTTGCAAATAGGGATGTCACAAGAATCGACCAAGTCGATGCCAAAATTCTTAAAATGTGACAGTGCTTGTTTTTCTCCAGTACTGTAGGTATCTCAGCTACCAGGATCTGAATTCCCTGGAGTGTCTACCAGCACAGAAGAACAATAACAACCTAACAAGTGAAAGATGGCAAAAAATGCAGCTGCTCTGACAGCTCAGCCTTGACTCACTGGAAACAAGTGGTTTTTCCAGATTTTTTGCAATGGGAGTGCCGCATATTTACACTATGCTACAAACACCAGCAGGGTGACAAGGCGCTGAGCACTGCACAGTCGTTTTTTTCTGATCTCTGAGAGTTGAAAAATATTCAACGTTGGGTAAAACGCTGTGCTCCTCACTGTCACTTTTTACTTTATTTCACTAAGAATTTTCCCAGTCGACCAACAGTCCTCATCAGGGTCCATCAGTGGACTAGTCTCCTGCATGTTTCTGATATGAATGTAATGATTAAATGATATATTTTGGTGGTTTGAGTTGAAGGTGTGAGAAAGAATAGTATCAGTAACATTGTTAACACTGTGCTACATTACAGAGAAATACAAAACCGTACTAATGAACCTTCATTAATATAGGCCTATATTTTATCTACAAGTGCACGTCACACACTGAGCGAGCCGCCTGTTAATGACGCTGTGGGCTAATGGGCATGTAGCTACTTCCATGTTTCAGATGATACGTCATGTTTGTAGTCGACCAATGAAGATGAGTTTACATATCACCTTGGGTTCGTCCTTCACCTTCTCAAAATGATCCCACACTTTGGATTTCCTGCCCGACATGTTATTAACTAGCCTGTGGAATAACCGCAGGTACCAGCCCTGGAAATTAACCTGACTCCTGTCTGATGCTGAGCGTGGACACTTCCAGTTTTTTTTTTTTTTTCCTGCGACTAAGCGACCAATGGAATCTTGCCGACTAATGACCTTTCTGTTCGACTAACGTTTAGTCTACTGTTAGGGGGCAGCCCTACTTTTCACCCAGCCACCCAATCACAATGGAGGAGAGGCAGGACAAATAGCCAACCACAAAAACCAATCGTCACATTTCACATGTGCAAGTGCGGAAGAAAAACAACAATGGAGGACCAATATGTGAATAGATTGTAGGCTGTGTATAATATATGTTTCATCGCCGACAAAAATCTCATTTAATATAGATGTTTTAAAGAAAGGAGTGTATGTGTAAGTACAGGGGATTTATTGTTTTTCTTTTTTTCTTTTTTTTTACAGTGGTATCCAAATGGGTATCACGAATCATGGAATTTCACTGGTACTGGTATCAAAAATTTTTGGTATTGTCACAGTCCTACATTTAAGCCTGAAGGTTGTCTTGTATGGCGACTAGAGACCAGAGTGTGCCTGTTTATGTTGGTGAAAGGTAAATAATTAAGTTGAGTTTATGTCTTTTTAAACAGCTTTTTTCTACTGATTTGCACTGATGTATCCGCCGATAGTCACCTTGTTGGCTGCCAGTGGCATCCACCGATGGCAGTGTCCCATGTTTTTACATTGTGTCATGTTAATTTTGCACAGGCTTAAAAAGTAGGGGTTCCACACTAATGGCTTTTCATTATGCTGGAGACAATAGAAAACATGTTTGGGACAAACAGAGATCTTCCACTGGACAAAAGGATGCAGTCCCTGATGATGCTACATTGTAAAACAACGAATCTGTGTTAAAGTCAGCAGGAGGAGAGCTAGTTAACGTTAGCTGTCAGCTTTTAGCAGTCAGTGGCTGCAACTTACTCCTGATGGAGGTTGAGTTACATTATGATGCGTTCAAGCTCTATTGAGTAAAAATTAGCATTCGGTAAAGATAATTTATAATTTTCTCACAATGTGTGAAAATATAACCTTAGAAAACATAAGTTTTGGCCAGAAACTTAAATTAATGCAGCTGTTTGAAGGATGAATTTGTTGATGTCTTGACAGCAAAATAATTCTGATGTATTACGTATATAGCATAGTTTTTAAAGATGTTTTTCATGTGAAAGTCAGTTATATTAAAGTTCCAAAAATTATATTTGTGCTCATTCAGAGAGAAGGGTTGAATGACTTTAAAACAGTTAAGTTAATTTTTTATTGTGAAGATTTCTTCTTTCCATGGTATCAAAGGGGAAAAAATAACAACAAAATCACAGCAAACAACAACAACAAAAAAACATCTGTATCAGTATGGGCTATCAGTCAAATTGTTATTTTTTTAGCATCAGTATCAGTATCGGCCTGGAATTTCCCAATCGATGCACCCCTAGTCTCAATGGTTTTAAAAATACGTCCACTTCCTTGTTAAATGCATCAAAAACAACAGAGTAATTATAGCTGCTGCGCAGCAATGGTCGAGGCTGGGAAATTTTAGGCAAATTTAGGCCAATTTAAGCAACAAGAGGCAGAATAGGAAGACAACAAGAAAGTTGCCATCTCAACGTACATTTTGCATCAGTTGAGGCTTGAACTAACAACCTCTGACACCAAGGAGCACCTTCCATCTGACTGAGCTAATTAGCAAGTGACAACTCTTCTCTGACTTCACAAATTGACTAAGCCAGCCACCAGGATGACAGCAGCTGTCAAGGCAGATTTAACACTGCTGTCATAAATTCAGTTATCAAGACAAAAATCTGAAAATACACATCTTGCATCTAGACAGCATGGAGATGTTGTTAATTTGTTTTTTTAACAATGATTGATTTACTCCATAAGGGAAAAAACTGGTGTGTAAAGATGCTCTATTCCCAATGACAGCAATGGTTCACATGAGGACAGAATCCAAAATGCTGTCAAAAATTCGGTTTTTGAAATAAAATTCTGATATTTGCCGAACATCATCTACCATGACTCCAAAATTTTGTTAATTTTTTTTCATGAGCACTGAAAACGTATTTAGCAAGAATTTGCAAGTATATGTTTACAGTACTGTTTACAGTCAAACATCTTGATGCACTGTTGGCTCAATTTTTGATAAATCAAAGTTTGGTGTCAATTGAGCGAAAATTGTGGGAGGAGATAGGTTTGGATGATAGGGGATGGACTTCATAATTTGCAATAGCTTTAAATTGACACGTTTCTACAGTATTGGGGCTATCTTTTGGTATAAGTTGTGAAGTTGTAGCACATACAATCGATTTGTTGAGAATTTTCAAAGTTTTGAACTTTGGACGCTTGCTGTAGCGCCACCATCAGGACTATTGACTTGTGTTTGTAGCTGAGCAAATCTGGCATAGGACTGGACCTTTGTGCAAAGTTTGGTAATTTTTCGCACATGGGAAGTATGATCAGAGGAAGAAGAAAGAAAGAGCAGGAAAACAACAGGGTCCTGGCAGGACTGCCTGCCCGGCCCCTGAATAACTAAGCACTAAGGTGACGCCTCTGGGCCTGGATAGACTGGTTTGGGTGACAACAACAACAGTGGAATGTTGTTGACCCAATTTTACTCTTAAACCCAGTTCAGACCAAAGATTCACGACGAGGCGAGTTGGAACAGGCAACTACTGTTAACACCCTGTTCTGTAATGTTCTAAAACCCTGCCAGGTCCCACCAATGCAACCAGATGAGATGGTGTATCATCGCTGTGCAACAACTCTCTGTACTTCCGTTCTGATTTGCAGCTTTTCAGACTTATTTTGTGGCTGAATATAATTTGTAGCTTCTTAAAATCCGAATGAGGATAGTGATAGTGAGATACTGGCTATGGTGATGAAACAAAACCAGCATCAGATGGACTGTATTCGAAATCAATACGTCACAATAATAATCGTCGACAGACTGAATATTTATTGAACAAAGCTGCAGTTATATTATTAATAATGAACTTGTAATGTTTAATGAACAAACCTGCTCTGTGTAACCGAAGCTGAGGGTTGAAAACAGCGTCCAGTAGTTTCCGTTGTCGCTCGTTCTCCTCTTTTGATCGACAAAGTTCCTCCTCGTACTCTGCTATCGTTCTTTCAACCAGCCCAAATATCTCTTCAGCAGCCGCAGTTAGTCGCTGCTTCACCAACGATCTCAGCATTTGGACTTTAGACATGTTCACACTTTGAAAACACAACAAAGACACTCTGCTAACACACCTGTTTGCACCTGACGTCAAACGGGGTGAAGCTAGCAGCAGTAAAGAATACAGCTTCCGGGCAGGTGATATACTGAACTTCAAAATAAAAGTCCTGAAGTGAACTTCATCAGGACACAACAAAAACACATCACTTTTCAATTCAGTTCAGTTCAAATATATATTTTTTTTGCAGAAAAAAGATATGTTATTGCCAAAGCATTTCTTTTTTTGTGTTTATTTTTCTTCTTTCTTTCTTATTTTTTTATTTCATTTTTCTTTCTTTCTTGTTTCTTTTTTTAGTTTCTTGTTGCTTCTGTCTGTCTTTTTTCTTTCTTTCTATCTTACTTTTTGTTTCTCCCTTCTTTCCTTCTTGTTTGTTTCTTTCTTTCTTTCTTGTTTCTTTTTGTTTGTTTGTTTGCCTCTTTTTTGTTTGTTCCTTTCTTTCTCTCTCTCTTGTTCTTTGTCTTTTGTTCTTTTTTATTGTTTTTCCTTTCTTCATTCTTTCTTGTTTCTTTGTTCTCTCTTTCTTTCCTTCTTTCTTCCTTTTTTCTTTCATTGGTTCATTCATTCCTTTGTCTCTCTCTCTCTCTTTGTTTCTTTTTTCTCAGACAGCATTCGTATGTGGGGCCCATGTGGGTAGTAAATGGGCTGACAATATGTAACCCATGAACAATCCCATTTAGGACCAATTTCCATCCCCTCATGTCAACAGTAGAAAAGGCAATGTATCATCTATAAAGAAACTCGAAGAATGAAGAGAGGACCTGCATGAAAACATCAAAACTGAGAACTGTGAGAGGGCAGGTACCAAAGCACAATCACAAACACTTAACACACGTCTCAAATTACGGCAATGCTACAACAGATGCATCAGTGATCCTGCCTCATCACAGCTATGCCACTTTTATTTGTAAAATTTTGTACTCAATTTATTATCAAGTTCTTGCTGAGCCCTGTGAATATATTCTTTGAGAGTGACCTTAAGATTGATCTCAACTGTAGGTGTGACAAGAATTTAGCATCTGTTAAATTATACGACTTTTTCATCTTGTGAAAGGGCCCCATATCCCCATCTTTCACAGTGTGCCCCAGTTCATTTATACCACGGCACTACCTCTGGCTTTCATGTGGATACCACCTGACATGTTCCACCCACTCAAACACCAGTGCAGACCAAGTACCCCCCTCATGCCCAATGGTAGTGGCCCCCCCAGCAGAAAAAAAGCAGCATGCCATACAACATAAACTGTTTAGAAATGGGCTGTGGAGCATGGCAAAGACATCAGTGTGTTGACCTGGCTTCTAAATGTCCCAGGTCCCAATCTGCTCAAGGATTCTTGTGGTGCGCCGGTACCCCAGATGTACCCCTAATCCAAGGTGGGGCCTCTTTGAATTGGAATTGTCTCTGACCTGTCAAAGCATGGACACATGATCTCTGGGAGTGTCCTGCCCTTGGTCTGCAATGGTGTTTGCCTGGGTGGAACATGTCAGGTGGTATCCACATGAATCCCAGAACCAAAGGTTTCCCAGCAAAGCAATGCATTAGAACAACATAATCAAAGTTATTCACTCAGTGTCAGTGGTTTTAATGATTTGGCTAGAGACGGTAGCGATATAGGTCCATATTTTCATTTTTGTATAACTTCTTCTTTGCTCTTAGACTTCCTTATTTATACTTATCCTTTCGCACTGTGGGTCAATTCAGAGTGAAACGTTTCGATCCTCTGTATGTCTGTTACATAACTGGAGAACTGACAATAAAGCCTCTTGAATCTTGAACACAGATCAACATTTCAACACCATCAGGGGCCTGTTGTTTGAAACCTAGATAAGGGATTAAGCTGGGATATGTTGGTTATCCTGGCTTAATTTAGCACTGATTCGGTTGTTTGAAAGCAGAGGCACATATGTTGCCATGGAGATTTATTCTGTGCACTTAGCCTGGTCCCGACCAGGCTAACAACCAGGCTTAGTTTAGCCTGGTGCCTTATCTGTCCAGTCAGCTGTCACTGCGATCGGAAATCAATGTGTTTTACCGTCATTTCATGTTCTTATGTACGTATTTGCCTCATTTTTGAACAAAATACATTAAGCCTACAATAATAAAAAAAAACATTTAACATTTAAAACATTATTTTTGTCACAGCCCAAGCATACTTTGACATGCACATATCCTTACCAATAAAAAAGGATTAATTGTTGGAATAAACATACAAGTAGGTGTATTTGGCATTAAACACAATTAGTGGTTATTAGGTTTCATAACTGTATGACCTTCCCAAATTATATTCCCAGTTAACTGGACCAATAACTCCAATGTACTTTACATCAGTGAATGAAAACATGAAGATGAAACCACAATATTCTTTGACCTCCTTTTATTTAAATGAAAAATACTGTAATCAGTCAGTGTCTGCTTTGAGCTGTGGAGAGAAAGAGAAATAATATTGATTAATACACTGCATCACAGTCATGCTTACAATGTGCATTGAAGTCACTTACTTCTTTCTGTAGTTTCTTAATTTCCAAGTCCAGTTTCCTTAAGGTCTTTCTTTTAATTTGTCAATTTGTCTGACACTGCAAGACAATCCAAAGTCAGACAGTCCACATAACACCACTGGTTGATTAATGAATGAATAAAATGATTGATTCCATGTACAGTATACTGGAATAATGTACCTTGTATGAAGAGGGCGGTTTCCCGGCCTCCGTCCTCCATCATCGGCCTGCCTCGGTTCTGATCCAGGGCGAGCTCTTCCGCTGGTGTGAAATCAGCAGCTGCTTAACTTCCACTGCTCACCTTTAAGGTGAAGTGTACAACTGTTAATTTGTGGAAGGAACTTTAATTGTAATTATGACAGATTCATTTGCGCAGCAAGTTTTTAGATTACTTACGCATTCAGTCGGTCCGCAGTTGTTTGCCACGCACTCTCTCTCTGCTTTATTATCGCTGCAGTGTTTCCTTTCTTCGTGATTATATGTTTTACCTCTTCATAAGTGTCCATGATGAGACGCTGCTCACTGGGTGAGAAGTATGCGGCACGTGCCCTCTCCATTGCTGCATCTGTGAATCTGTGATCGATCTCGGGGTCTATTAAAGAAAGCCATGGACGCGCACTCACCTGAATAAGTTACACCTGGCTTGACAAAGCCGCGCCTCCTCAGCCTGGCTTGGTGTTCGAACAACCAATTAAGCCAGGATGGACTTAAGGGAATTTGTCCAGCCTCGCTTTTCCACTTATCCTGGATTGGTTAATTCTACTTTCGAACAACAGGCCCCAGGACATATTACTATTATTATTATTATTATTATTATTATTATTAGCAGCAGCAAAAAGAGTTTAGTGCTGACATGTGTTTGTATTAATCAGCCATTGTTTTAATTGATCACTAAAAGATCTGTAAGTGTTTAGTTCTTATGCGTTTGTCTTTCTTTGTTGTTGTTAAAATAAATAACGATACTGTTGGGAAAAAATAGTCCTGAAGTGTTACTGGAATTACTCAGAAAAAAATTAACAGGAAGATTAATTATCAAAATCCACTTTCGAAAGAACGGTATTCGTTGAGCTTGAAGATTAATTTCTGAACTTGGAAAAAAAGCATTTTTCAACACAAAGAAGTTGCGGTTTCTGTTAAAATGTCATTAAGTCGTTCAGTTCTGTTGCCTTTATTCAGCTCTATCAGTCTGGGAAACACTTCATTTTTTACATATTCAAGCCACTCAGTTTACAGAAAAACATATTTTGTTACATTTTCAGAGCGTAGAGAAAACATTGAGCCACATCCAGACGACATACTGTTTCCCTTTTCTTAAGTTTCAAACAAAGGCAAAGTTAATGTTCAAGTTTTGTTCTTTTAAACAGTTTAACGTTATACAGGAGCGCTGCCAGCTGTGGAGATGCGTTCATACGGGGCTCCTTGTATTTCACATTTCAATAAAAATTAATCACTCGGCCATCTATAAATGAAAAAAGAAAACGGGCCATGCAGCGGAGGATATTCACTTCTCTATGTTGTAGATATGCCCCACACAGATCAATATATACAACACGTAGAGTCTATTAGAGTTCATCACAGTTTCATATAAAATCACATCCATCAGTCAAAACATAAACATATCACCAGATAAACAAACAGAGATCACATCAAATTTGTCACTCAAGATTATCTTAAATAAAGCAGTTTAATAAACCAGTGAACACTGAATGACTGAATTTAAAGTTGATAAGGAGATTCGTCTCATGTCGTACTATAAAAATAGTTGGAGAACCGTTACCAGACACCAGTAAGAACCAGGATTGATATCTGGAGCGAAACAATACCCAACTCCTAATGTTGTTTGCTCACAGCAAAAGAAAACTGTTCTCATTTCAAACATGTCCACAACTGTTTCAACTCACCTGTCGCTCCAGAGTTTCATCGCTGCTCAAAGTTCCAGCTGAACCGGTAGTTGTACTGCCGCTGCCGTTAATTTTCAAATTTTTTGTTTAAAACTTTTCCCCACACTGAGCAGCTGAAGGGTTTCTCTCCAATGTGGGTTCCCATATGTGTGTCACAGTGTGGTCATTCAGTCTGGAGTGTTTCTTACAAACTGAGCAGCTGAAACCAAATCTCATGTGACGAACAATGTTTTCCTTCCAAGGGAATCTTGCACCACAAATAGCATTGGGCTGGTGTGGACGTTTTTAAACCGGTCTGATGTTAAGCCAAACACTGCTCCTGAGTGGAGCATAACAACATTGTGTCCTATCAGCAAACTAGTGTCTCACTATCGCATAGCATGGCGTAATATCGGAGATCTCTGTCCACACTGCATCCATTGAATGTGCACTTCTGTTAAACACATAACTATCAGCTGTGTCCTCGAGATCAGACTGGAGACCTCACCACTTCACAGATTGGTGAGTAGCTTACTTGCTATCTTCCCTCATTTGTAACATCACCTTTTAAACCAAAAAACACATCTGATACCGAGACATTTACTCGAAATGGCATACAGTATAGCTAACTGCAAGTAGCATTGCTTGTTTTTAGCAATAGTGTTTTAGTTTACCAGAAACGTTCAGCTATGTTTCTGTGGTGAAATGAGAAGGCATCTTGGAGATAATTCCTCATTTCAACTTCATGAATCAGCCGTTCTTCATCTATTGTAGTGCTTTCAAAGCGAGCAACGCAGCATCTAATGAAAGTTCAGCTCGTCATGTGCAGCCAGCTTAGACACCTCGTCAGCTCCAAATCCATACGCCCCGTTTCCACCGAGCAGTGTGGTTCAGTTCAGCTCGGTGCGCTTTTTTTCTTTTTCCACAGTGAAAAGTTGTGGATGGTACCAATGGACCTGTTCCCTAACGTCCCCATGTTTGGTCCCCCCTCTGTTGGGGTACCTAGCACACAGATCTGGTACTAAAAGGTGGAGCTGTGAACACAATACGCTGTGTTGACTAGCTTTCTCAAAGCTGTAGACTGAGAAAAAATAACTTCATTCACTGGGCCGACTGCCGGCAACTTTTAAGGTGGAACGTTAACTTGTAATGTTACTCAATGCATGAGTTGATGACGTGAATCCATCAGCACACCTTAAATTTCACTGTGACAACTTTGACCATCACTTTAGTTTTTATATGACACACACTTTTAGTAATGAGTGGATCTTCAAGTGTTTGTATATATTAATCATATTAGTTTCGTGTACTGCATATATTCTAATCCTCACTCGGAGAAAAAAAAAAGCGCTGTAGAGTGTTGTTCCTGTGGGCTACAGCGACACTAAACCCCTGAGCTTGCCTGAGAAGGACTAAATGCACAAAGCTGCTATTTTTAAATATCCCATGGAGAGAGACTCTCACTGCAGCCTGTTCTGTTTTGTTCTGAAAATGTGGGCGTGCAGCTTCGTTCTGTGGACGATAAACCAGGTACTGATGAGGAAATACAGCGAGTGCTGGACGGAGCAGTGAGTGACAACAACCCCGCCCACATTTAAGAGGACTGTATGAACAGACCGAGGGTCTAGGTACCATGTCTGAAGGGTTACTGCTGGTTCCAAAGGTACCATACTGAAAGTGTTTGGTGGAAACGGGGCGATACTGGCGCAGTTCTAAATTTCTTGAGACCAACTCTGTCATGTATCCTCTCATCACTCAAAAAACACATGAACTCTCCTATAAACAAACAGTGTGCGCTGCTCTGTCCGTCCCACCTCTTCTGAAATTCAATCTCCTTCATGTTACCAACACCAGCCTGGGTTCGGCAGTAAATTGTGCATGGCTTGCTGGACTCTTGTGGCTCTGTTAGTCTGTTTATACACTTAATATTATGTTAAGAAAGTTGTTTTATTGCTTATTACTAGTACAGTACAAGTTGGACTTAGCGACGTGACGCCGTCAACACTGGTTGCTTGTGTAAGCTACTGTTTAATTGGTCGGGTTATGTTGAAATGACAAAAGCCGATTAAGCCAGTTTGCATATAATCAAACCAGCTCAAGCTCATACACTGAGCAACTCAATGGTCTCTTTCCTGTATGAATTCTTGTGTTCCTTCAGACTCCAGCAGACAAATCTCTTACAACACTCAGAGCAATTTCAGTTTTTTAGCCAGTAGTAAGTGTCATAAGACAGAATGGGACTTCATCATTTTTAAATGGGTTTATACATAACTGAGGTTCATCGGTCTGCGTACAACCACCATCAGTGTTCAGTCTCAAGTTCAGAAGACTCTCCAGCCTTGTCATCAGTCTCAGGCTGTAAATATGCTTCTGGATCTGAGCTCCTGGCTGGTTCTGGTCCTCCACAGTCCTCTCGGTCTGCTTCTGTTTCCATCTGTTCAGCTGAGCTGCTGGCTGGAGGCTCTGCCTCTCCCTTCTCCTCAGTCCGACTTTCATGAGTCCGATCAGACTGATGAATATCACACTGATGGTCTCTGAGTTGATGAGGCCAAGTGAATCTTTGGTCACAAACACTGCAGCTGAATGGTGTCTCTGCTGTGTGGATCATCATGTGTGTCTGTAAATGTTCACTCACTGAAAAAGATTTCTCAGCTGGGCAACTGAAAGGTTTTTCTCCTGTATCAGAGCTGCTGTCTTGCTTCAGATGTGTCCTGGGGCCCAATCTCTTCCCATACTCAGAGCAGCCAAATGGTGTTTCATCTGTGTGGCTTCGCATGTGAGTGTACAAATTTCCACTCTGTGTGAATGATTTCTTACAAACTAGGCAGCTGAAAGGTTTTTCCCCTGTGTGAGTGATCATGTGTCTCTTCAGGTGTGTCTTGTGGTAAAATCTTTTCCCACACTCAGAGCAGCAAAACGGTTTCTCCCCTGTATGAATTCTCATGTGTATCTTCAGATTTCCACTTTCTGCAAATTTTTTCCCACACACAGAGCAGCTGAATGGTTTCTCTCCTGTATGCGTCCTCATGTGTGTCTTCAGATTCCCGCTGTGACCAAATCTTCTCCCACACTCAGAGCAGCGAAATGGTTTCAAATTAACACGTGAATCACTTACGGGGACTTCATAACTTTCCAGAAAGTTAAAACCTGACTGATACTCTCTGGTCTCTGTCCAATCATCGTCACTGTCATCAGTCTCAGGTTGTAAATGTGTATCTGGATCTGAGTTCCTGGCTGGTTCTGGTCCTCCACAGTCCTCTCCATCAGCTTCTGTTCCCATCTGCTCAATGAGTCTTTGATGAAGCTGTGAGGTCTGAGGTTCCTCCTCTTCATCTTCACTCTCCACAGGGACAATAGTAAAAGGGAACTCGGGAATATCGGCCTCCTCCAGCCCTTGAAGCTGCTCTCCCTCCTGACTGATCCAGAGTTCCTCCTGTTCCTCTTTAATGTGTGGGGGCTCTGGGTCCTCCTGGTCCACACTGGAGCTCCACTCCTGCTGCTCAGGGGGAACCTCTTCTTTAACCACCAACAGCTGCTGGACGTCTGCAGGAAACAGGAAACACACAGATGTTACAGAGAAATGTTGTCGTTCATTCACATCACAGCTCAAAAAATCCTTACTGAACTACAGATCTCTGAGCATCAAACAGCTTCACAGTGTTCACTCACCCGTTCAGACTTTAAGTGAATGAGTCGCGGAGCCTGGGCTGCCTACAGAGACCAGACTTTTTCACAGCATATTCAGAGGACATGTAGCTAGCGGATTGTGAGGAGAGTTTGCTGTATGTGACAAAAACCTCTCAAGCTCAGGAAGACTCGGAGAGCCTTTAAATCACAGACAGACAGGCTGAAAAACTGTTTATATCCCAGAGCCATCACTGCACTCAATATGAACACTTAACATACACCGTGATCTCTTGTGCAATATGATACTGTCGTCCATTAGCATTATGTGCAATGAAACATGTGGGCAATGTTTTGTTTTGTATGTTTTTTACATCCTTTTCGTATAAATATATATATATATATATATATATAAATATATATATACACAGATAGATATAGATACAATTGTTACATTAATTACATTCATTGTCATAGTGATCCACCTTATTTTGTAATCAGGGTTTTTTTTAAGGAGAGCCACCCAATTTCATTGTACTTCTGCAACAATAATAAAGGTCTATTCTTCTGTCTAAATTATCCTAAAGAGGCTAAATATTATTTAAAACACAGTTTCAGGTTTGTGAAACCTTCATTCTATATGGGAAGATCACATTAAACCAGGTCCAGGTCAAAAACCACTATACTTAGACTTGTCAAACCTGGACAAGATTTCCTGAGAGAAGTCAGAGAATATTTAAGACACTGTCTCAGATATGTAAACACTTTATTATACTTGATAAACTGCAAAAAAATAGTAATTATACTAACTGACATGCCAGAACATGGCATTTGTTTGTAGAAATCAAGCCACAGCCTCTGAGGATGAACACAAAGTGCCAAAACTGCTGTTCCTCAACACAGAGACTGTGGCGTAGGTACGGCGTGGATTTGACGCATAGGTATAAATCCTGCATACGTCTTGTGTATGATTTATCTTGGTTTCATATGAGCAGAGGAAATCTCGCTTGTCGCCAGGCTACCTTATACAATGTAAAGTGCCATAGGCTTATGCTAATTACATTAGCATGTTGTATTTGTTTGGAAAACGTGTTTAGTATAAAACAGTTGTTTTGTTGGTGAACCTTGTGAGCTGTAATGGAGCCAAATTTTCTAACGTTACCTTTGTTATAGAGTGTAAAATGCCATAGGCTTGTGCTAAAAACATTAGCATGTTGCATTTGTGGGGAAAATGTGTCCAGATTAAGACAAGTGTTTGTCTGTGAATGCTGCGAGTTATAGTGAAGCTGATTTGTGTACTTGTGTTTGCAACTGTTCGTACTTCGCCATGTGTAACACGCTAACGGCACCAAAGAAGCTAACGGCACCAGAGAAGCTAACGACACCAGAGAAACTAACGGCACCACAGAAGCTAACGACACCAGAGAAACTAACGGCACCACAGAAGCTAACGACACCACAGAAGCTAACGGCACCACCGAAGCTAACGGCACCACAGAAGCTAACGACACCAGAGAAGCTAACGACACCAGAGAAGCTAACGACACCAGAGAAACTAACGGCACCACAGAAGCTAACGACACCGGAGAAGCTAACGGCACCACAGAAGCTAACTGCACCACAGAAGCTAACGGCACCAGAGAAGCTAACGACACCAGAGAAGCTAACGGCACCAGAGAAGCTAACGACACCACAGAAGCTAACGACACCAGAGAAGCTAACGGCACCACAGAAGCTAACG
>NC_065522.1:30901775-30906982 GCF_006386435.1 Epinephelus moara | reverse complement strand
TGTCGCTCGTTCTCCTCTTTTGATCGACAAAGTTCCTCCTCGTACTCTGCTATCGTTCTTTCAACCAGCCCAAATATCTCTTCAGCAGCCGCAGTTAGTCGCTGCTTCACCAACGATCTCAGCATTTGGACTTTAGACATGTTCACACTTTAAAAACACAACAAAGACACTCTGCTAACACACGTTTCTACTGGACGCCATCTTGTTAAACTAATGTGACGTTGGTCACAGTGAGGCACACAGCTTCCGGAGCAGATGAAATACTGAACTTCAAAATAAAAGTCCTGAAGTGTAACACCGGAATTACTGAGAGAAAACACTTCTCGTACCTTTGAAAATAAGCAGAATCCCATATCAGGACTTTATTTACCTCAAGCAGTAGAAACACTGTGAAAACCCTAAATTTGTGCTCTGAGATAAAGATTCTATTATATCCTATTTTTGGTGTAATTTTCTGCATATCTTTTATTCATCTGTATCACAATTTGTTTGTAACCCCTGAAGGAAATGTGAAATAAAGAATATTTAAAAAAAAAAAAAAAAAAAAAAAACACCTCTTAAATACTGATACTCATTGAGTTTGAACATTCATTCTTTAACTCCGACTAAGTTTTTGTCCCTGACTCTTTCAACCACAACCTGAGCCGTCCTCAGAGAACACCTGGGCCCTATTTCAGAGAGCAGGATTAGTGAAAACTCTGAGTATGTTAATGTTCTGAGATGAGGGAAACTGCTGGCTTGCATCTAAGCCTGAGGCTGATCGCCTGCTGAGCGTGTAGCAGAAAGGAGAGACATGGCGTGTCCTTTGTGAATGAAGTTGTGGACATTGAGGCACAGTTTATTCAGGGGCTGCTGCGTCAGGAGATGATGATATGGATGTCTCCCCGGTGGAGTGTCACTCTATCATTTATCTAACGATCTGTTCTCACATATATCAAATATTACACATCATGGATTTACATTATCATCGGAGCAAATTTTATGCATTGCCCTTTGATTCTTTTCTTTATAACATCAGAAACACTGAGCACATCAGCAAGACAGCAATTTGTTGGGCCGTAAGAAAAGTGACTCTGGCTCTGAAAAGATTTTTGCCCGTTTTAGCAGTTTTCCCGGGGCATACATCAAAAAGGATCATCAAAGACAGGTTCCACGGGTCACGGGGACTTTGTTGCAGCGGCCGCGGGTTCAATTCCAGCCTGCACTCTCTAACTGTGCGTCATTCCCCCTCTCTCTCCCCCTTAACGCTATGCTGTCTTGCCATTAAAGGCAACAAAAGCCCAAAAAACAATCTTTAAAAAAGAAAAAAGGAATTCCACAGAATTGCAGGTTTGTCAGTTTTAATAGCAAATTAATCTCCGTGGATACATGATGCAATGATTCATGAATACTTTTCATAAACGCAAAGATTCTGTGGTGTAATTGGCTCATTTATGGGACTCAACATCCCATAATAGCTCCATCTGAGAATGAAGGAGATTACGTGAATCGGAAGTCATTTTACAGCAGTTCAATTAACCTCAGCCAAATATTGACAGAATGACATAATTATAAGCAAAAATTTTACCAGTCTGTACGATATTTTTGTGATTGATTTTGAGTCGCTGCCCAGTGTGTTTGGACCCCATCAGATTACAGCTGAACAAGAATCAAAGGAAACTTCCACAGGGTGTCGGTGGCTTAGCGGATGGAGTGGGCGCCCCCTGTACTTTATTACATTGTCAAAGTTCTGGAAAAACCATGAACCAAATAAAAAAAGACGATGGAAGATTGTTTCCAACAATGTGACTGTGTGCTGGTGTTGCTCTGCAGTTGGAGGGGATGTGAATGGAAACATTCAACATACTAATGCACATACCATGAACCCAGATGTGTTAAACAGGGACGAGGAAAAAACAAGACATAACCCAGATGTGTTAAAATGTTACGTGACACTGTAAATGTAATTTCTCCCAAAATCTTGTTGGTAGTGGATTATATTACTTCGGTACTGCTAAAACAAATATTACTGTCACCCCCAGCACACTCGTACACACTTTGACGCTTTTTATACCATGTAACCAGACTTTACGGTTTTAATCTGTGACTTTTTTCTGCTAAAATTACAAGTTTAATCTTGTAGATTTACGACTTAAGTCTCGAACTCTGAGATGTTTTTCTTTAACATGGCCCTTATCCTCCTTTGTGATTCTACGGCTCTGCTTGTGCGGTGGTGTCTGCATCACTCTGCAGTTACATCTCCAGAACACTAGTCAGCAGTGAGGTTTCTGTGAAGTGCTGTAAAGTTTAGTTGATTCAAAACACACAATAAAGACAGTGAGTCCATGTAAGTTGTGCTCTCCGGTGAGCTTCTGAAGAAAAAACCCCAGTCCTTGGTGTTTGTGGCTTTCTCACGAGGAATAAAGATTCAGAGAGAAATGTCTCAAGTTGTAAAATGATTTTTATTCCCTCAATTCAGGTGTTTTCCGTCAGATACAAATAATATAGTAAAAGGCAAAAATTTATTTAAATCATAAATGTTAAAATTAAATTTTTGGAAAAACTTAAAAATAGTTGGAACTGGTCTGGATAGGTTTTGTAAGCCCTTCAATTAGGGAAATCTGATTTTAAATTTGGTTTTGTCAAAATGTATCACCTGAATTTGCATCTTTTTATTTTTCAGTAAAGATCAGTCCAGAAACCGGCTGACATTAACTGCTTTGGCTTCCTGTTCAAGGCCCTGTGAGAGAGTTATTACAGGTCCCTCAGGAGAGCAGATGCTCTTCAGCACAGGCCAGCTGCTGCTCCAAGTCAACTTTCACCAGCTATGAGTTTCACAAAGGAAGATAAAAGATTCAATCTGATGTTCAGTTTCCTGCCAGAGCAAAAAAACATGATTCAGAGAGACCAGGGCCTCTGAAAGAAGGCCACGATCGCCAAATGTTGTCTCTTTTTATACGCTCTCAAGCCCAGTTTTGATGACACCACAGACAGGTTTTCAGTAAATTCAAAACACAGTTGGCTGTTTGACAGTATCTGTCCATCAACGCCACATGGGAGGGTTTGACTCATGTTTCTTTCTTTCTTTTCTTTTATTTATTTAAAAGGGACAATGCACAGCTCAAACATAAATGTCACCATTTGATGCACCGTACCAGCTCAAACATAAATGTCACCATTTGATGCACCGTACCAGATTATAGCTTCAAGCTAATTCGTGTCTGTAGTCCCTTGGCAGGTCACAGTAAAAAAATCAGTACAATAGCAAAACAGATAAAAAAAAGCATACAAGGATAGACAGAAAATAACAAGCCACTCGCGCACAGACACACACACACAGACACACACACACACACACACACACACACACACGTGAGCTCAACCACAGTGCACGCACGCACACACACACACACACAGCTCTGCATGCTGTGACGTATGAGTCAAACCTAAGCCCAACAAAACAACAATCAAAAATAAAACATGGTAATATAAAAATCATACAGTATCAGCCTTATGATGTGAGATGATGTGAATATATGTAAAATGAAAATACAAGCATTTTAAAGCAACTTAAATTTGTTCATGTTTCCATGACATCCATGTTTAGCGGCGCAGCTGTAAGAGTTTAACTTAATGAGTTAAACGACAGTGTGACCAGGAGAGATCCAAACTGTGACTCGCAGTCGCATTTTGTGACCATGGAGCTCCAATGCGACTGGCAAATACTATAAATACATGAACTGGAGAGGCCTAAGTTTGTTACCAGCTTACAGTGAATAAATCCTGACATCTAAAAGGCGCCGCTGTAACAGTTTAACCTTCTGCTAACTGCTAACAACTGACAGGAAGCTACAAGTTCACAGCAAAAACATGACTGAGATTATCTGGTCTCTTTCCAATCATCGTCACTATCATCAGTCTCTGATTCAGAAGACTCTGCAGTCTTGTCATCAGTCTCAGGTTGTAAATGTGTTTCTGGATCTGAGTTCCTGGCTGGTTCTGGTCCTCCACAGTCCTCTCCATCAGATTCTGTTTCCACCTGTTCAGTGTGTCTTTGATGAAGCTGTGAGGACTGAGGAATGAGAGAAGTTTTGTCTTACCATCATGGACCACCTTCAGCGTACAGGGAAAGAGCATAGAGTATGTCAAATCCAGATCTCGCAGCTTCTTCTTATATGGGCCAAACTGCCAACTTTTCTGGACATGAGCAGCGCTGAAGTCCGGGTAGATAAGAACTCGTGTTCCATTAAAAACGAGCTCCTTCTTTTCCCTGGAGAGCTTCAAGATCTTTATCTTGTCCTGGAAGTGGAGGAACTAAACCAGGATCAGCCTTGGTCCGGCTCTGGAGTTAAGCTTGATGAAGGATGAACGGTGACAGCGCTCAATGACAGGAGGAGTGGGGAAATTCACTTCACCGAGGAGCAGCGGGATCAAGCGGTTCATGAAGCTGAGGATGTCCCTACCTTCAGCCTTCTCGGGGACATTAATGAAGCGCAGGTTAGAGGCCCGGCTCCGGTTCTCAGCGGCTTCAGCTCGATCTTTCAGGTGGGCATTATCATTTTCAAGTGTTTTGACACGTTGTATCAGGTCCTGTACATTGTCTTCATTGGAGCTGACTCTCTGCTCCAGCTCAGTAACTTGTTCTCCAAGTGTAGAGAGTGAGCCTTCAATTTTGTTGAGGCTAACTTTAACAGTGTCAAGCTTGGAATCCATATGTGAGATCATCTCAAGTTTTATTTGTTGCATTCCCTCCCAGATAGTTTGGAGGGAGATAGTGTCTTGGTCATTGTGAGGCCTGCCACCTTCACCCACACAAAGAGGAAAAGCAGTATGGACCAAGAAAAGTTTGTGGTTTAAGAAAAACTTACTCCAATCTTTAGGCACCACAAGTAGCTTGAAATATCACCAGATGAAAAAGTAGTAGATTTGTCCCACATGGACCATAGCATTCAAATGTTTGAGCCAGCAGACTTCAGCTTGTGACACACACTCACACCACAGCAGCCATCTTGGTGGTCATACATCTATTACCATACCATCTCTAGGGTTTACAGAGGATGGTCCCAAAAAGAGAAAATATCCAGTGAGCCAAAATGCCTTGTTGATGCCAGAGGTCAGAGGTCAGAGAATGGCCAGACTGGTTCAAGATGATAGAAAGGCAACAGTAACTCAAATAACCACTGGATACAACCAAGGTCTGCAGAAGACCATCTCTGAACCAACAACAC
>NC_065522.1:30897966-30900658 GCF_006386435.1 Epinephelus moara | reverse complement strand
GTGTATTTCCTCTCCTGTTTCTGTCCTCGGAGGGGCCAGTTGCAGTGTGCTGCTTTTTTATGTGCTGCTGCCTCCATTGGCTGAGCGTCTCTGCTCATGTAACATATAAGTCATGAGCGAAAATATGCACCACACAGCTAGAATAAGAACCTCTTAGGCAGAGCAAGTCAGAATTTAGATGGGGCAAGTAGATTTGGGAAGTACTTGCCCGGCCACTGACGGCTCCGCATGAGATCGCGAGTAATCCTTTAACTTTTCCCCTTGAAGAACGGCATGACATGACTTGTCACCACTCATCGCGCTTTTGGACTTTGTGTGTTTAGGCTGCCCTGGTGCAAAATCCATAAGGAATAAAAGAAAAACGATGCCAGATTCAGGAAACTGAGAGCTTCCTGAATCTGGTGATACCAAACATCACATGGTTTGATGACGTAGTGCGCCTGTGAGATACCATTTAACAGAGGAGGGAGGGAGGGAGCGCAGACGCCGGCGTCCAAACGGAGTTAAAGAAGTTAAAAAGGGGATCCAACCCGGTTCTACCAAAATGTACCTAATAAAGTGGCTGGTGAGTGTAATCCTGAGACATGTATTATGATACAGGAAAATATGCTACAGATTTGTTAAAACAGATAAATACAAAATACATATATGGACATCAGATTTACTACTCTATTTACAGGAAGTAAACACATTACCTGTGTCCCTTATGAGTTAAGAAATCCCACTAAATTGTTAAAGAGCATGTTTGTCCTATTACATATCCAAAGAAAAAAAAACATGACAGCCAGAAGGAGAAATAGCTAACGGCACCAGGGAAGCTAACGACACCAGAGAAGCTAACGTGGCTTTTAAACGTCGACAGACTGAATATTTATTGAACAAAGCTGCAGTTATATTATTAATAATGAACTTGTAATGTTTAATGAACAAACCTGCTCTGTGTAACTGAAGCTGAGGGTTGAAAACAGCGTCCAGTAGTTTCCGTTGTCGCTCGTCCTCCTCTTTTCAAAGTTCCTCCTCGTACTCTGCTATCGTTATGAATAAATCATCCATATTTAGCAGCGCAGCTGTAAGAGTTTAACTTAATGAGCTAAACGACAGTGTGACCAGGAGAGATCCAAACTGTGACTTGCAGTCGCATTTTGTGACCATGGAGCTCCAATGCGACTGGCAAATACTATAAATACATGAACTGGAGAGGCGTAAATTTGTTACCAGCTTACAGTGAATAAATCCTGACATTTAAAAGGCGCCGCAGTAACAGTTTAACCTTCTGCTAACTGCTAACAACTGACAGGAAGCTACAAGTTCACAGCAAAAACATGACTGAGATTATCTGGTCTCTTTTCAATCATCGTCACTATCATCAGTCTCTGATTCAGAAGACTCTCCAGTCTTGTCATCAGTCTCAGGTTGTAAATGTGTTTCTGGATCTGAGTTCCTGGCTGGTTCTGGTCCTCCACAGTCCTCCCTATCAGCTTCTGTTTCCATCTTTTTCCCAAAATCAGAACACCCATATGGTTTTCCTCCTGTATGAGTTGTCATGTGTCTCTTCAGATGACCTGTTCGAGAAAATCCTTTCCCACACTCAGAGCAGGTAAATGGTTTTTCTCCTGTATGAGTTATCATGTGTCTTTTCAGATCACCTGACCAAGAAAATCCTTTCCCACACTCAGAGCAGGTAAATGGTTTTTCTCCTGTATGAGTTATCATGTGTGTCTTCAGATGACCTGTTTGAGAAAATCCTTTCCCACATTCAGAGCAGCTAAATGGTCTTTCTCCTGTATGAGTTCTCGTGTGTGCCTTCAGAGTACCTGCCTCTGAAAATCTTTTCCCACATTCAGAGCAACTATATGGTTTTTCTCTTGTGTGACTTCTCATGTGTGTTTTTAGATATCCACTTCTACAAAATCTTTTCCCACACTCAGAGCAGTTATATGGTTTTTCTCCTGTGTGAGTTCTCATGTGTACCTTCAGAGCACTCGACTGAGAAAACCTTTTCCCACACTCAGAGCAGCTAAATTGTCTTTCTCCTGTATGAGATGTCATGTGTACCTTCAGATGACCTGACCAAGAAAATCTTCTCCCACACTCAGAACAGCTATATGGTTTTTCTCCTGTGTGAGTTCTCATATGTGTTTTCAGAACTCCACTTCTACAAAATCTTTTCCCACACTCAGAGCAGCTAAATGGTCTTTCTCTTGTATGAGATGTCATGTGTACCTTTAGATGACCTGACAAAGAAAATCTTTTCCCACACTCAGAACAGCTATATGGTTTTTCTCCTGTGTGAGTTCTCATGTGTGTCTTCAGATGACCTGTTTGAGAAAATCTTTTCCCACACTCAGAGCAGCTAAATGGTCTTTCTCCTGTATGAGATGTCATGTGTGCCTTCAGATGACCTGACCAAGAAAACCTTTTCCCACACTCAGAGCAGCTAAATGGTCTTTCTCCTGTATGAGATGTCATGTGTGCCTTCAGAAGACCTGACCAAGAAAATCTTTTCCCACACTCAGAGCAGCTAAATGGTTTTTCTCCTGTGTGAGTTCTCATGTGTGTTTTCAGAACTCCACTTCTACAAAATCTTTTCCCACACTCAGAGCAGCTAAATGGTCTTTCTCCTGTATGAGATGTCATGTGTGCCTTCAGAAGACCTGACCAAGAAAATCTTTTCCCACACTCAGAGCAGCTA
>NC_065522.1:30887916-30892800 GCF_006386435.1 Epinephelus moara | reverse complement strand
CACCCTATCAAGACGCTTTCATATACATAAAGGAACCAGACAAGGAGATCCACTGTCCGCATCAATTTTTAATCTATGTATGGAACCTCTTGCAGAAGCAATCAGACAGCAAGATGAAATAAAGGGTTTGCTTATAGGCCAGGAATGTCATAAACTAGCACTTTATGCAGATGACATTATACTTTATCTGACTACACCTGAAACTTTACTTCAAGAACTTATTAAAACAATAAAAGAATATAGTGAGCATTCAGGATATAAAATTAACAAACGTAAATGTGAGTCTATATGTATAGTTAAACAACCAACAGATGACTCGAAAGGAANTATAGTGAGCATTCAGGATATAAAATTAACAAACGTAAATGTGAGTCTATATGTATAGTTAAACAACCAACAGATGACTCGAAAGGAAACCTCAAATTCAAGTGGAACCAAATACTTAGGAATAACAATCCATTCGGACCTAAATAAAATCTATGAAGTTAATTATCAGAATTTAGAGAAAAAAATTAAACAAGACCTGACCAGATGGAAAACAATACCAGATTCTATTTTTAGTAGAATAGATACAGTAAAAATGATGGTCCTCCCGCAGTTCCTCTTCCTTTTTCAAGCTCTACCAGTTCCAATCCCTCCACAAAGTTTTAAGAGATGGAATGATAACTAATTTTATCTGGAATAACAAAAAAAAGGGGTCAAACTCAAAACATTAGTAAAATCTAAAGAACGTGGTGGATTAGCACTCCCAGATTTACAGAATTATTTCTATGCGACACAAATAAGTAATATAATGAAATGGACTAATGATGGCACAAAAACTAAATGGTTTATGATAGAAAAGGAGCTGGCTCCGATCTCAATTAAGACTTTACCCTTTATAGATAAAAAAGATGTGGCACAATTCAAAGGACAAAATAGATGGATTAACAACACTCTATATAGCTGGAAACAAATTTGTAAAAAACAAAGGATTCATAATGACTTGTTTTATCTCAGGGAAATGGCATCGGACCCCCAATTTAAACCAAACAAAATGGATAATATATTAAAAATCTGGTCATCAAAGAGACTGCAAATATCCTCACAATTATTAATCAAGAATACTGTTAATACCTTTGAAGCTATATCAAATAAATTTGATTTAGCACAGTCCAATTTCTATAAATATCTACAACTTAGAAACTATATCAAAACTTCTCAGAGAAGAGAGAGTAACCAAGATCAGCACCCCCTAATTACATTTATGATAAAAAACTAGAACACAGAGACAGGGAACATCCCCTCTAAAATATATAAAATACTAGAAGACAACATCGATACACAAGATATGATTAGAATAAAGTGCAGCTCAGAACTAAATGGACAGATAAAAGAGGAAGATTGGTAAATTGTATACAAAGCAATACATAAAACAACAAATTCTAGATACTGGAGGGAGTATGCATGGAAAATATATACAAGATTCTTTATCACACCAATAATGCAATCAAAATTTACAATATCCATTAAACCAGATTGTTGGAGAGGATGCGGCAAAAAGAATGCAAATCACTCACGTCTTTTTTTTTTGCCCAGTATTAAAAATGTTCTGGCAATTAATTATAATTTCAATCATGAAAACATTCCAAATTCAAGAGACAATCGAATCAAAGTGTATTATTTTAGGTATATCACCACCCGAACTCACATCAGATATAGACAGATACTTATATAGGATACTTAGAATTGCAGCTATGAAGCAGATAACAAGGAACTGGTTAAAATCCACCCCACCTTCACTTAACAGCTGGAAGATAAATGTAGACAACATCTCAGAAATGGAAAGGATAACTTATAGAATCAGGAATCAAGAACTGGAATATTTTAAACGATGGAATAAATGGTTTAAGTATAATGACTACAATTGACACAGTTGAATAATATCAAAAGACTCAGCCCTTAAATTTTTTGGGGGGGTGGGGGGGGGGGGGTGGTAAATGGGTGTAGCTGTATGTGGATGAGCATGTATGAGCATTATCGTGCATTACCATGCATCATGCAATATTATTATTATTTTCACTCACACACAAATTTATATATAAATATTGTAAGAATGCTGTGAATAACAAAATCATGTAAGTAAATGTAAAACGATGTAAACTTTGGCACTAAATATAAATACAATAAAGTATATATATATATATATATATATAAAGCATGCATTAACAGGAAGCTACCCCCCCAGGTGCTGTGCTCAAACCACTGTTGTATTTGTATTTTTGTATAGTATAGTATAATTCTTTTGTTCTACAGAAACCAGATAAAAACAATTTAATTTTGGTGTTGAGGGACCTGTTTTATGGGTTTTTTGGTTTCTTTGTGGGGTTTGACTGAGTAAAAGAAAAATATTTGTTTCATGTGTCAAACCGCGACAAAAGCTATAGACCTATTTTGTTTGTTGAAGACAAGAAGAAGATATTGACTTGGTTTACATTTTGTGCTGCTGAACCACCGATAAGCTTTTTGGATACTATTTAAATAAAAAACAAACCTTATGGGACAACTTGGATGCATTCTTTTTCCTTTGTCTTAATTCTGTGCAAAGTATCGTATCGGACTCGGTTTCAAAATAAAGGACTCGTATGGGATAGGATGCAAAAAAAATGCGATCTGGACATCCCTACAGAGAAGCTAACGACACCAAAGAAGTTAATGACACCAGAGAAGTTAACGACACAGGGCGTAAAATTAACACCCGCAGAGTGCCACCCAGTTGTCAATGAGACGGTGTGATTCCCGGGGTGGTGCGAGGGGACATCATGGGACATCTTAGAAAGCACTGTCTGAACATCCTGAGTGAACTTTTTACCCCCATTTTGACACCCGGATGTCTGGAGGGAGCATCCCTCATGACCAGAGTAAGCTCGGGGGCAGGGTTATAAACATTTGACCCTCCTTGTGACCCTCACTATATATCACACTCATGTGAACTTGAAAATTATGTTTTGTGCACTGAGGAGCTAAGAAGAAGCCACACAGCTGTACACGTTGCAGAGAGCATCAGCAGCACACTGAATGAGTTTGACATCTCCCGTGAAGCGGTTGTAGCGCTCGCCACCAATAATGCTCTGAACAACGTTAACGCCGTACGTAATTTAGGGCTTATTAATGTACCCTGTTTGGCACACACGTTAAACCTGGCCGTGCACAAGGGGCTTGAGGTGAAAGCTGTTGACACTGCTCTCTCCAGACTAAAGCAAAGTGCAGCCCATTTTGGGAGGTCTCCATCCCACACCTGCCTGCTGGAGGAAAAGCAGGTGCTCCTCGGATTGAAAAAAGACAGACCGATAAATGACTGAATCATCAGATGGAATACCATCTATGACATGATATGCCGTGCATCTGAACATCTCATTTGGAACTCAGCACTTCTGAGTGCTCCATGGTTGAGCAACTAAAAGACACACTGAAACCGTTCAAAGTGGCAACTCAGGCCCTCTACACCGATGCCTTCCCCACAGCATCAGCTGTCCTCCCCCTGCAGCATGTCATGATATCTCAGCTGAGCACTCCTGATGCATCGCATAAACCAGCCATCAAAGAAGTGAGAGGTATTTGACTTTTATTCTTTATTAAATATGAAGTTCATAATACCCTCTACATTGCAACAATACGTATTTTTCANGAAGTGAGAGGTATTTGACTTTTATTCTTTATTAAATATTAAGTTCATAATACCCTCTACATTGCAACAATACGTATTTTTCACAACGCCTAATATCTCTAATACAATTAGAGATGTGAATGCAGTTTCACATTTTCACATAGTGTGTGATATAGGGCTAAATTTATTTTATTATTTTCACAGGCCGGATGGTGGCCAATCTGAAAATGTGCTACAGTGAAGAGAGCAGCAAGTGGATGCTTCTCAATAAAGCAGCCTTTCTGACCCCCTGGTTCTCTCCCTTAGTCCACCTTTCATCCGAACAGAGAAATCTCGTCAGTGATACCTTATCACACGAGATGAAGGACAATGAGACAGACAGTGACTGTACACAAGAGGGAGAAAAGGCAGCTGCTGCCCTGGGAGCGATGGGGAGCTGTTTGGGGACTTGTATAAATCCAGTGACTTTGGTAAAGGTAGCGGTGTCGGCATCCTGGAGATGCAAGCCTACATGAAGGAGACTCCTCTTTCTGCAGACAGCAACCCGCTGCTTTGGTGGAGACACAGAGTCCAACAGGTGCAACTCTAAAAGCTGGCCTGTAAATATCTGTGTGTGCCAGGAACGTCTGTGCGCTCTGAGCATTGGCAGGTAATATTGTAAAGAAACAGAGAGCCGCACTTGATCCTGATCAACTGATAGACTTGTGTTTCTGGCATATTATATTAGAAATTACGACCCTTGATATTGGTTCTGTTTTACCTTGCTACGTTTTTATTTCAAAGCTGCTCTATTTACAGGAAGTAAACACGTTACCTGGGTCCCTTATGAGTTAAGAAATCACACTAAATTGTTAAAGAGCATGTTTGTCCTATTACATGTCCAAAGAAAAAAAAACATGATGACCAGAAGTAGAAATAGCTAACGACACCAGAGAAGCTAACGACACCAGAGAAGCTTTCTTTTCTTTTAATAAATTGAACACACATTAAAGAACAAACAAGATCCTGTAGAGAATTCATACATATAATACAATACAACAAACATTGTCAAATTAAATGAAAGAAGAGGATTTTTTTAAAGGCAAATAAAATATTGGGGATTTATGTAAAAATATACATAGGGACATATAAATAATTATATAATTAAAGATATGTAGGCTATGTTAGGTGAATACTCCTGTCAGTGACCCTGACCACTGGCATCGGCAAAAGAGTTGGTCCCCGGACGCTGCACTGCG
>NC_065522.1:30886317-30887416 GCF_006386435.1 Epinephelus moara | reverse complement strand
ATATTAAAATAGCTTATATATTATTATTATTATCATTATTATTATTATTATTATTATTACTGTGCCCTTACTGTACAAACTGTAAATAAATCTTTATTCCTGATTATGTGACGTCGCCATTAATGTGTTTCTACTTAAAATATTGATTTTTTATTTTTTGGTAGATTGGCTTATGGGGTGATTTTGAAGGAGTAATTAAGTAAATCTTCTCATAAGTGGATGTAATATGTAGAGATGCCATCTAGGCCATTTTTCTTCGTTTTGTTTTTTAAAGTCTATATTTTGCTTTACAAAAACGTGAAAAAGCAGCTGTGACCAAACTATCACGAGGTGAGTAGCATTGTAAGCATAATTAATAGCGATATACTTCAGTTTGTCTGTTTGTTTTTGTATGCAAGCGGGTCTGCTGCGGTCTGCTGACAGTCCAAAATGGCGGCGGTAGGACGAAACCATGGGCGAGTCTGTTGCTGTGGGGCGTTCTATTGAGCTTCGCCTCTTGGTATCCATGCTCTTTGACGCGAGGCTACCAAGCCTGTGTCGAGTAATCCAGGAAGTGTTTCCGCGATTGGCGGATCTAGTTTTACATTAAATCATATCGTATGAGAATAAATAACTGAATAACTAAATAAATAAACAAACAAAACAGTCAGCAGCTATATTCTATGAAACAAACCAGTACTAACTAAGAAATCTATTACTCCCCTCTGCATTCCCCACACCTTATCTCCCTTGGTTCCCTCTATCCCTTCCAAATTCCAGTCTCATCCTGCCTCTCTCACCCTTTGTTGTAACGTAATCCTTTCTTCACTATATTTAGTACAGTGCATAATTACATGTTCCACATTTTTTAATTTATTACAAATTGCGCAACCCCGCAAATTTACTTTTCCTAATAAAAATAAAGTTGCCTTCAAACCAGTGTGATCTAATCTTATTCTTGACAAGACTACTTCCTGTCTTCTACCTCTTCCCTTAATGCTCTGTGCTCTAACTGTGTTTTGTATTCCATAATAAGTTCTGCCCTTACTGTCCTCATCCCACTTGTTACAGCTGGTAAACAATGGAGGAGAAACTGGTGGTAGCTGTTGTTCGATACTCA
>NC_065522.1:30876463-30885852 GCF_006386435.1 Epinephelus moara | reverse complement strand
GCCATGACTACTCCAAACAGAGTAACTCCTCGCGTTTGTAAGCTCACTTCAGCGGTAACTTCCTGCAACAACTCAAATCTCGCGAGACCAACTGCCATAAAACACCAAAGAAGAAGAATCTCGCGAGATGTGAGATTTCAGAGCCAGCCTTTCACTCTCTGAGGGAGTGTTTTGACTTGCCACAACAAACATGTCTGAATTTTTACCCGATTTTGACCAACTGGATCTGGCTGAGCCATTTGAATTTGATGACCGCCCGTATTTACTTGAACACGGACGTACACAGACGCAGAGCTCATTGAAACTGAAGAATGGACGAGCAGAGAGAGGGAGCAGCAACAGGCAGAGGAACATGTCCGAATCCAGCTAAAGGTAAACACAGACGTTCATTTCTCCTTTCCATTATGTTGTCGGATAATTATACTAACAATCCGTGAGAAAAAAATGCACTTTTAGTGGACGTATTTTGACGTTGTTTGACGCTGTCTGAGTGCCCTATTATTTAATACAGCGCGCGCTCAAGGGCTGCAGGCAGGTCAGCCCTAGCTTCATACTGGAGAAAATATTGAACATCCTATCACTCATTTAGACAAAAGTAGATCGGAAAATAGGGCCCAGGTTGAAAAAAACATTAGTTCCCCTTTCAGTCTAAGGTGGAATTGGAAAAGAGAGGTATCTGGTGCCTTTTTTAACTGTCACATTACTGCTGTATGATGGATCGATAGTTATACATTCACTGGCCACTTTATTAGGTAGACATGGTGAAGACGAGCTGCTGAAGTTCAAACTGAGCATCAGAATGATGAAGCAAGGTGATTTAAGTGACTTTGAACGTGGCATGGTTGTTGGTGCCAGGCGGGCTGCTCTGAGTATTTACTGGGATTTTCAGCACAACCATCTCTAGGGTTTACAGAGGATGGTCCCAAAAAGAGNNTCCATCCCTTTATGACCACAGTGTACCCATCTTCTGATGGCTACTTCCAGCAGGATAACGCACCATGTCACAAAGCTCTTTAATCTGTGACACCAAGAATTAAAAAGGGGGTCCAACCCGGTATTAGCATGGTGTACCTAATAAAGTGGCTGGTGAGTGTAATCCTGAGACATGTACTGTATTATGAAACAGTAAAACATGCTACAGATATGACTGCGTCTTTGTGTCAAAATAAGTGCTACAGATATGACTGCGTCTTTGTGTCAAAATAAGGTGTTAAAACAGATAAATACAAAATACATATATGGACATCAGATTTACTGCTCTATTTACAGGAAGTAAACACATTACCTGTGTCCCTTATGAGTTAAGAAATCCCACTAAATTGTTGAAGAGCATGTTTGTCCTATTACATATCTAAAGAAAAAAAAACCATGATGGCCAGAAGTAGAAATAGCTAATGACACCAGAGAAGCTAACGACACCAGAGAAGCTAACGTGGCTTTTAAATGTCGACAGACTGAATATTTATTGAACAAAGCTGCAGTTATATTATTAATAATGAACTTGTAATGTTCATTACAAGTGAACTGGAGAGGCCTAAGTGTGTTAACAGCTTACAGTGAATAAATCCTGACATTTAAAAGGCGCCGCGGTAACAGTTTAACCTTCTGCTAACTGCTAACAACTGACAGGAAGCTACAAGTTCACAGCAAAAACATGACTGAGATTATCTGGTCTCTTTCCAGTCATCGTCACTGTCATCAGTCTCAAGTTCAGAAGACTCTGCAGTCTGGTCATCAGTCTCAGGTTGTAAATGTGTATCTGGATCTGAGCTCCTGGCTGGTTCTGGTCCTCCACAGTCCTCTCCATCAGCCTCTGTTTTCATATGTTCAGCTGAGCTGCTGGCTGGAGGCTCTGCCTCTCTGTTCTCCTCAGTTTCACTTTGATGAGTCTGTGAGGACTGACAACCAACACACTGATGATTTTTGATTTGGCGAGGCCAAATGAATCTCTGGTCACAAACATGGCAGCGGAAAGGTTTCTCTCCTGTGTGGATTGTCCTGTGAATAACTAAGTTTTCTTTGAGCATGAATCTCTTCCCACACTCAGTGCAGCTCTATGGTTTTTCTCTTGTATGAATTCTCATGTGTGTCTTCAGATTTCCACTTTCAGAAAAACTCTTCCCACACTCGGAGCAGCTAAATGGTTTTTCTCCTGTATGAGTTCGCATGTGTATCTTCAGAGTATTTGAGTGAGAAAATCTTTTCCCACACTCAGAGCAGCTAAATGGTTTTTCTCCTGTATGAGTTCGCATGTGTATCTTCAGAGCACCTGACTGAGAAAATCTTTTCCTGCACTCAGAGCAGCTAAATTGCTTTTCTCCTGCATGAGATCTCATGTGTACATTCAGATTTCCCCTGTCACCACAGCTTTTCCAACACACAGAGCAGCTAAATGGTTTTTCTACAGTGTGAGTTCTCATGTGTACATTCAGAGTAACAGACCGACCAAATCTTTTCCCACACTCAGAGCAGGTAAATGGTTTTTCTCCTGTATGAGTTCTTATGTGTGCCCTCACATCTTCTCGACTACGGAATCTGTTCCCACACTCAGAGCAGCCAAATGGTTTTTCTCCTGTATGAGTTCGCATGTGTACTTTCAGATTATATGAGTGAGAAAATCTCTTCCCACACTCAGAGCAGCTAAATGGTTTTTCTCCTGTATGAGATCTCATGTGTATCTTCAGAGTATTTGAGAGAGAAAATCTTTTCCCACACTGAGAGCAGCTAAATGGTTTTTCTCCTGTATGAGTTCCCATGTGTATCTTCAGAGTATTTGAGTGAGAAAATCTGTTCCCACACTCAGAGCAGCTAAATGGTCTTTCTCCTGTATGAGATCTCATATGTGCTGTCAGCAGTGCTTTTCGACCAAATCCTTTCCCACACTCAGAGCAGCTGAATGAGTTTTCTCCTGTATGTGTCATCATGTGTCTCTTAACACCTGTCATGCGGCCAAATGTTTTCCCACATACAGAACAAGTAAATGTTTTTTCTCCCGTATGAGTGCTCATGTGTTTCTTCAGATGACTTGATTGAGAAAATCCTTTCCCACACTCAGAGCAGGTGAATGGTTTTTCTCCTGTGTGAGTTCTCATGTGTCTCTTCAGAGCACTTAACCAAGAAAATCTTTTCCCACACTCAGAGCAGCTAAATGGTTTTTCTCCTGTATGGGATCTCAGGTGTGTCTTCAGAGTACCTGACTGAGAAAATCTTTTCCCGCATTCAGAGCAGCTAAATGGTTTTTCTCCTGTATGACATCTCATGTGTACGTTCAGATTTCCCCTGTCACCAAATCTTTTCCCACACTCAGAGCAGCTGAATGGTTTTTCTCCTACATGAATTGTCATGTGTGCCTTCAGGGGACTTGATTGAGAAAATCTTTTCCCACACTCAGAGCAGCTAAATGGTTTTTCTCCTGTATGAGTTCTCATGTGTATCTTCAGAGTATTTGAGAGAGAAAATCTTTTCCCACACTCAGAGCAGCTAAATGGTTTTTCTCCTGTATGTGTTGTCATGTGTCTCTTAACATCTGTCATGCATACAAATCTTTTCCCACATACAGAGCAGGTAAATGGTCTCTCGTCAATACTACATGTCAAGTTACTGACAGGGTCTTCATCATCATTGAGAAAGGTTAAACCTGACTGAGGTTCTCTGGTCTCTGTCCAATCATCACTGTCATGTGTCTCAGGCTGTAAATGTGTATCTGGATCTGAGTTCCTGGCTGGTTCTGGTCCTCCACAGTCCTCTCCATCAGCTCCAGTTTCCATCTGTTCAGTGTGTCTTTGATGAAGCTGTGAGGACTGAGGTTTCTCTTCATCATCTTCACTCTTCACAGGGACAGGAGTGGATGTGAACTCCTGTTCCTCTTTAATGTGTGGAGGCTCTGGGTCCTCCTGGTCCACACTGGAGCTCCACTCCTGCTGCTCAGGGGGAACCTCTTCTTTAACCACCAACAGCTGCTGGACGTCTGCAGGAAACAGGAAACATAGAATTAAATCTCTCCTAAAAAAGCCCACCCTGGATCCAGAGGTGTTAGCCAACTATAGACCACTATCTAATCTTCCCTTTCTTTCAAAGATCCTTGAGAAAGTAGTCGCAGACCAGCTGTGTGACTTTCTCCATGATAATAATTTATTTGAGGAATTTCAGTCAGGATTTAGAGTGCATCATAGCACTGAGACAGCACTAGTTAAAATTGCAAATGATCTTCTGATTGCGTCAGACAAAGGACTCGTCTCTGTACTTGTTTTATTAGATCTTAGTGCGTCGTTTGACACAATTGACCATATGCAAAAGGCTCAAGGAGTGGACCTGTTGCACCCCACTTGCCCTTTGCACACGACCCGCTCTCTCTCTCCTACCCCTGCTCGCCCTTTGGGTCTTTCAGTTTGTGTGCGTCTATGACCACATGTCAGTATTGATTTGTTTATAGTTAAGATGTTTAGGCACTGTTAACAATTTATACAGTGTTGTTGGAAGACTAGCAGCTATTTATGTGGTCATTTCCTACAAGCTTGCACTAATTTCCCTTATCTGTTCCGTTTATTTTGCCCGTCAAGTAGTTCCTATTTGTACTGTGTAACTTGATGGCTCATTTGAATAATTTAATGCTGCTTTCCTTGATTCTTTCTTTTTAGAACCACACTCCCATAAAAAGAAATAGTGCCTGTGCATCTGTCCTATGCCTTGAGTTGCAATAAACCTCTAAAAGGATTCCTGCTTCCTGTGTCCTGACTGGACACCCCATATCGTTGACTACCTTTCCTGAACCACCAAGAGCTTCAATACAGACCATCAAATTGTGCTACAGAGACTGGAACACTTAACTGGCCTAAAATGTTCTGCACTAAGCTGGTTTAAATCTTATTTATCTGATCGTTTTCAGTTTGTTCACGTTCATGATGAATCATCCTTACGTACTAAAGTTTGTTTTGGAGTTCCACAAGGTTCTGTGCTCGGACCAATCCTATTCACTCTGTATATGCTTCCTTTAGGTAACATCATTAGAAATCACTCTGTAAATTTCCATTGTTATGCGCATGATACACAGTTGTATTTATCGATGAAGCCAGAAGAAAGTAATCAATTAACTAAACTCCATAACTGCCTTAAAGACATAAAAACTTGGATGAGCACCAATTTCCTGATGTTAAATTCAGACAAAACTGAAGTTATTGTTCTTGGCCCCAAACAACTCAGAGACTCTTTATCTGATGACATAGTTTCTCTAGATGGCATTGCTCTGGCCTCTAGCACTACCGTAAGAAACCTCGGAGTAATATTTGATCAAGATTTGTCTTTTAATTCTCATTTAAAACAAACCTCACGGACTGCATTTTTTCATCTGCGTAATATTGCGAAAATTAGGCCTATCCTGACCCGAAAAGATGCAGAAAAATTGGTCCACGCTTTTGTTACCTCTAGGCTGGATTACTGTAACTCTCTATTATCAGGTAGCTCTAGTAAGTCCTTAAAAACTCTCCAGCTAATTCAGAATGCAGCAGCACGTGTACTAACAGGAACTAAGAAACGAGATCATATTTCTCCTGTTTTAGCTTCTCTGCACTGGCTCCCTGTAAAATCCAGAATTGAATTTAAAATCCTACTGTTAACTTATAAAGCTCTAAATGGTCAAGCTCCGTCATATCTTAGAGAGCTCATAGTGCCATATTATCCCACCAGAACACTGCGCTCTGAGAACGCAGGGTTACTCGTGGTTAGGGATGGGAATCAGAAACCGGTTCCTGTTAAGAACCGGTTCCAACTGGTTTGATTCATTGACATCATTAGCCTTTACACTTAACGATTCCCTTATCAATTCTTTTCATTACGCCGAATCTTTACGTAGTTGACGACGCACGTCACGCTCGTCAGTCAGCAGCATGTTCAGCAACAAAGAAGACGTAATGGCGGAGAGACAGAAGTGGTCGAAAGCGTGGTTTCACTTCACCAAAAACACTCTAACAGCTCGATGTGCAATTTATGCAGCACCGTAATTACACGCAAGGGCGGAAACACCACCAACTAGGCCTGAAGGATATATCTTTTAAGCATCGCCATCACGATGCACACGTGTGCAATATTTACATCGCAGGGCTTGTGATGTGGCTTGCCCTAATTAAATTAAGCATGCACGCTTAAATTGCCAAGTGATGGGCGTAAAATTTGCTTCTGTTTTAGTGACTGACCAACAAAAGATGTCTAATTTCGTGGAATAAAGAATAAACGGCCTATTCAAGTGCTGGAATTTGTTATTTAGGCTACGTGACAACGCCTGAACGCAACACAGGCTCCGCTCCATAGACTGTGTGTACAGTGTCGTGCTGCGGGTTCAGGCTGGGATCAGATCTGTTTCCCATAACACTGTCCCGGCCCAAACAGCAAACAAAGCATGCATTCAGAGGACGCTGTATTTGTTTGGAAAATGTGTCCAGATAAAGAAAAGTGTTTGTCTGTGAATGCTGCGAGTTACAGTGAAGCTGATTTGTGTACTTGTGTTTGAAATTGTCTCTACTAAGCCATGTTTAATGTGTGTTTTGAGTATGTTTGGGTATGTATAAAACTGCTTGTGACATCTCAAATATGGCTTTGACTTGTAACTGAACATGTTGCCTGTTTTGTAGAAAATACTGAGAACTATATCATGCATCACCAGTCAGCCTGTTGACACCATATCTCCCAGCCTTCACCTCAATTTACTGAAAGAAAGGTCAAAAGACATGGTAGATTAAAGAAAATCATCAGACAAGTTTTTAGGTTTATCTTTCACTGACGACTACATCATCATAACAGGGAGAACACATTCTGACAGCAAACAATGTCAGATACTGTTTCCTGTGTCCAATATGAAAGAAAGCTCATACATCTGTTACAATCATACTGCTGACTTGTTTCATCACATCAGATAAGTCCTGTGATTACCTTATCCAGCAGTCCCTCAGGTAAAAAATAAAATACATACATAAATACATTTAAGTACGCTCGATACTGAGCAGCTGCAACATTAAAATGATGAACAGATTTATTGGATCCTATTCACAGGAACTTAACACGTTACCTGTGTCATTTATGAGTTAAGAAATCCTACTAATTTGTTATAACGCATGTTTGTCCATATTAAATATCCAAAGAAAAAGAAACAATACAGGAAGGCTAACGACACCAGAGAAGCTAACGACACCAGAGAAGCAAACGTGGCTTTAAATGTCGACAGACTGAATATTTATTGAACAAAGCTGCAGTTATATTATTAATAATGAACTTGTCATGTTTAATGAACAAACCTGCTCTGTGTAACCGAAGCTGAGGGTTGAAAACAGCGTCCAGTAGTTTGCGTTGTCGCTCGTTCTCCTCTTTTGATCGACAAAGTTCCTGTCGAATATGATACCTCATCATTTAATCCTTTATCCAGTCTCCCTCTGTTCTGCCAATTGTTTCAGTGTTGCCACCTCTCTCTGACAGAGTGAGAGCAGGTGTTTCTGTGATGATCTGGAGAATTCAAGGATGAGGCCGATCACTTTCTTAATGCACGTTTAGTTACGAGCTCGGATCAACATGGCTGCACACAGACGCTATGTGATAAGTGTGAACAGAGAGAGACACAGCTTATGTAGGACGGTGGCATTTATACTATGACCTAAAATGGTGCCGTGCCACATTTAACTTGACCTTGGGCCAACTAAAATTAGTCTAACGTGTCCATTCACCAGTAAGCCATGTTGAAACATGATCCCCAGGGGGGTCTTGTTTCCACTGGTCAGTGGAGATGTAAAAATACAAACTAACACAGAGTCACTTTATCAATACTGTGAAGGCATTTTGTTGTGTTCCAGCCTTTAGCCTCGATCATTGATGGAAATGGATGATAGGTATGCTTAAGGTAACAGGCGGGTCAGCAGAAGGCCCAAAAGAGGCCTCCAGGTCAGTGTAGTGGTTTATAATACATATCATACATACGTACATCATACATAATATTACTTTGATTATACTATTCACATTAGTATCTACAACATTGTTATATTCCCATTCACTCACTCCTTATTGGGTTAATATTGCCTCAGGGCTTGGCAGCCAGGGACAGATTGAATGTGTGGAATGTGGTGCTTGACTCGGCCACTGAATGTTGCCTTATTAGGAAGTAAGGTCCTCACTGAACATATGGGATAGGGGTTCGAATTGGGTTCGAAGAAACACAGGCAGAGACTTCTCTG
Source organism: Epinephelus moara (assembly GCF_006386435.1). Classification (NCBI taxonomy): domain Eukaryota; kingdom Metazoa; phylum Chordata; class Actinopteri; order Perciformes; family Serranidae; genus Epinephelus; species Epinephelus moara. Next base: position 30,877,642 of record NC_065522.1, on the reverse strand, counting down.
GGGCTTCTCTCTGTCCTCTCTCCAGGCCATCTGTCTCTGTTGCTCAATTCCTCCAACCTGCTTGTTCCAACTATTGTAACATCAAATTTGTATACACAATAAATGTGCTATTGAACTGTACTGATTGCTCTGTCATTATTATTTGCCACCACATCAGGCTACTTGACCTTCATTATGAATGCATACAAGGGAGGAGGACTTTTAAGAGGCTAAACAGTTTCTTAAAGGGATAGTGCACCCAAAAATGAAAATTCAGCCATTATCTACTCACCTATATGCCGAGGGAGGCTCAGGTGAAGTTTCAGAGTCCTCACATCCCTTGTGGAGATCCCAGGTGAGAGGGGGTAGCAGCACAACTCCACCTAATGGAGGCTGACGGCGCCCCAGATTAAAACGTCCAAAAACACATAATTGAAACCACAAAATGTCTCCATACTGCTTGTCCGTAGTGATCCAAGTGTCCTGAAGCCCCGACATAAAAAGTTGTTTGGAAAAACGTCTTTTAAACTCTGTTTTTAGCCTCATTGTAGCCTGTAGCTCTGACTGCCTCTCTGTACACTGAGCTGACGTGTGTGCGCTTGCGCAAGATCGTGAGACATGGGCACCGCCTTCATGTGTGTTCACGTGCTTTTGCTGGTCTCATGCGCAAGCACACACACGTGAGCGCGGTGTACAGAGAGGCAGTCAGAGCTACAGGCTACAATGAGGCTAAAAACAGAGTTCAAATGACGTTTCTCCAAACAACTTCTATGTCGGGGCTTCAGGACACTTGGATCACTACGGACGAGCAGTATGGAGATATTTTATGGTTTCGGATCACTACGGACGAGCAGTATGGAGATATTTTATGGTTTCAGTTATGTGTTCTTGGACGTTTTAATCTGGGTCGCTGTCAGCCTCCATTAGGTGGAGTTGTGTTGCTACCTCCTCTCCCCTTGGATCTCTGCAAGGGATGTGAGGACTCTAAAACGTCCCCAGAGCCTCCCTCGGCATATGGGTGAGTAGATAATGGCTGAATTTTCATTTTTGGGTGCACTATCCCTTTAAGCGCAGGAGAAAATAAAAGTTTCATTGAGGCAAGGCAAGGCAAGGCAAGTTTATTTGTAGAGCACAATTCGTACACAAAGTAATTCAAAGTGCTTTACAGAACAAGAAAATGCATTAAAATCACAATACAAA
>NC_065522.1:30873533-30875804 GCF_006386435.1 Epinephelus moara | reverse complement strand
AAGCTCCTGGACCAACTGGTGGTACTCCCCATGATCCAGCCTCTTTTTTAGGGTCTCATGTACCCACACAGATCTCTGTTTATCTGCTGACAGCCTCTCACTCTCAACCAGAGCTACAGACAGCACCCTCTGCCTCAACATTTTTAACAACTAGCCTAAATAAAGGGTAGATTGATTACACTGGAAGGTTAGTGTAAGGGCATGATGGGGTGGTTGCCTGGCCACCCTGCCCTTTTCCATTAGTGGCATTCAAATAAAAAAAAAGGCAGTAAGAAATGTATTTACAGTAAAAAAAACAACAACAACAAAAAAAACACATCCTGACAGCTGAATATAGATTACAGTATTACTTTGAGCTAACTGCAAAACGGATATAAACAAAAATAAAATAACAAAGTACAAGTAGTTATGCTGGATTTTACCCTTTGAAACCTGGAGAGACATCAGTTTCCTTGTGCTGCATCCAGACGCCTTTCATAAGCGTATGAACCTTTGAAACCCGAGCGAATTGGTTCAGTTTTTCGAAAAAGTCCTTACAAGGCAATGAGCCCCTCGGCAAATATCAAGAAAATAGCAAAACATATTTATTTTTTATTGCATAAAACCTGTAAAAAAAAATGTACAGGACTACATAGGAGGAAATATTTTTGCTGCTATCAAATGTAACTACTTAGAAAAAGTAGTCCTGCTCTAATTTTTGTGTTGTTTACAAACCATAGCTGGGTATTTTGTGAAGCAGAAGAAGAAAACCTGTAAATGCACTAGTCAAAGCATTCTGTACATTCTTCAGTATGATATGGTTGTTGGGAAAATAAACGTAGGAGCATTCTCAGAGGCATGCCTATTTTCATTTGAATAATCTTTTTTAACAAGTCAGTTTTGTACAATTTTTCATTTACATGGTGACGTATCATGCAGCTTTGTATTTTCAGTAAAAAAATTTGTTGGTAAAGAACTGTCAACCTCAATAGAAAACTTGTTGTTTGCACAGCAGAATATTTTGTAAAGCAAGAGAGGGAAACCTGTAATTGCAGTGAAAGTATTTTTGCTGTTTTCGTTCTGTTATTGCTGAGAAAGGAACATACTCAGAGACATGCCTATTTATATTTATGTTATTTAAAAAGGCAATTTATATGGTACAACAAGGAGAACCTGTCTTAGCATTTTATTCTGATCACAGTAAGGAAAGTTTTTGTGATATCTCACATGTGGCTTCAACTTACAACTGAACATTTTGTATTGGAAAATACAGAGACATATATCGTGTATCGCCATTTAGCCTAAAAATACAGAGAAATGATTTTTGGTCTATATTGCCCAGCCCTACATTTATGAACCCCTAAAACCTCCATCTGTTGAGCTGAGCTGCTGGCTGAAGGCTCTGCCTCTCTGCTCTCCTGTTTGAAATCCGAGGGAATTGGTTCGGTTTCTTTCGAAAATGTCCTTACAAGGCAATGAGCCCCTCGGCAAGAAATTTCAAGAAAATAGCAAAACGTAACAAGAGCTGAAAAAGCTGAAAAAGAAAAGAAAGAGGGGGATCCAGTTGGTCAAAATCGGGTAAAAATTCTGCCATGACTACTCCAAACAGAGTAACTCCTCGCGTTTGTAAGCTCGCTTCAGCGGTAACTTCCTGCAACAACTCAAATCTCGCGAGACCAACTGCCGTAAAACACCAAAGAAGAAGAATCTTGCGAGACGTGAGATTTCAGAGCCAGCCTTTCACTCTCTGAGGGAGTGTTTTGACTTGCCACAACAAACATGTCCAAATTTTCACCCGATTTTGACCAACTGGATCTGGATGAGCCATTTGAATTTGATGATTTATTTGAACATGGAGTACAGGGACGTACACGGACGAAGAGCTCATTGAAATTGAAGAGTGGACGAGCAGAGAGAGGGAGCAGCAACAGGCAGAGGAACATGTCTGAGTCCAGCTAAAGGTAAACACAGACGTTCATTTCTCCTTTACGTTATGTTGTTGGATAATTATACTAACAATCCGAGCTTATCTGTGTTGGGAATAGAATGATTTTATGTGTTTTACTATAAGTTGTGTTTCACTATATAAGTTTTAGATGTGTGAACAATGGGAATACTGAGATGATTTCAGCTGATCTGAATGTGTTTGCTTTGCAGAAGTGGAGAAGTACAGGAGAGGAAGAGACATGAAGTCTGAGGAGCACATACCGCAATGCTTAGATAATTAGTTTCATATATGGTAAAAAGAATAGAAAGTGATGTACAGACAGTAAGGTACAGCACGTGTAGGGA
>NC_065522.1:30866472-30873275 GCF_006386435.1 Epinephelus moara | reverse complement strand
GTCAAAAGCAGCACTCAGATCTAGCAGGACTAAAACTGAGACTTTGCCTGCATCAGTGTTCAGGCGGATGTCATTTGTCACCTTAATAAGAGCGGTCTCAGTGCTGTGATGGGGTCTAAAACCTGACTGGAAAACATCAAAGGAGTTGTTCATTAGGAGAAAGTCAGTAAGCTGTTGGTAAACAACTTTCTCAAGGACTTAAAAAAACGGCAGATTTGAAATGGGCCGGTAGTTGTTCAGTACTGTGGCATCAAGACTGTTCTTCTTTAGGAGAGGCTTTATGACCGTACCTGTTTGTTTTTTAAGTATAATCCGGAAAATTATTCTCCTAAAAAGTAACAACTTTGAAAACAGTGCTTTTATTTGTTCAAAATTCACAACATTAGAAAGTACCAAAATGATAACAGTAACTGAAACCCCCTCAGTCTGCTGAGGGTTAATGATGCGCACCTGGGGACACTTGTTCGCGTGTTCTAATGTGTGTTCACCAAATGTTAGGAAGGACTCTTGCCTTGCCTCTGGACGATCCTTCCCTGGAGGGACTCATCCTACCAGGGAAGGATCCCTGATTTTGAGAAACACCCACAGTCAGCCACAGTGAAGAATACAGCCTCCGGAGCGATGAGATTAACTGGGATTTTCAGCACAACCATCTCTAGGGTTTACAGAAGATGGTTCCAAAAAGAGAAAATATCCAGTGAGCCAAAATGCCTTGTTGATGCCAGAGGTCAGAGGAGAATGGCCAGACTGGTTCAAGATGATAGAAAGGCAACAGGAAGTCAAATAAGCACTGATTACAATGTGTACATCTTCTGATGGCTACTTCCAGCAGGATAACGCACCATGTCACAAAGCTCACATCATCTCAAACATGACAATGAGTTCACTGTACTCCAATGGCCTCCACAGTCACCAGATCTCAATCCAACAGAGCACCTTTCTATCTTTCTAATACCTTTTTAATCTGTGACACCAAGAATTAAAAAGGGGGTCCAACCCGGTACTAGCATGGTGTACCTAATAAAGTGGCTGGTGAGTGTAATCCTGAGACATGTACTGTATTATGATGCAGTAAAACATGCTACAGATATGACTGCGTCTTTGTGTCAAAATAAGGAGTTAAAACAGATAAATACAAAATACATATATGGACATCAGATTTATTGCTCTATTTACAGGAAGTAAACACGTTACCTGTGTCCCTTATGAGTTAAGAAATCCCACTAAATTGTTAAAGAGCATGTTTGTCATATTACATATCTAAAGAAAAAAAAACATGATGGCCAGAAGTAGAAATAGCTAACGACACCAGAGAAGCTAACGGCACCAGAGAAGCTAACGTGGCTTTTAAACGTCGACAGACTGAATATTTATTGAACAAAGCTGCAGTTATATTATTAATAATGAACTTGTAATGTTTAATGAACAAACCTGCTCTGTGTAACTGAAGCTGAGGGTTGAAAACAGCGTCCAGTAGTTTCCGTTGACACTTGTTCTCCTCTTTTCATCAACAAAGTTCCTCCTCGTACTCTGCTATCGTTATGAATAAATCATCCATGTTTAGTGGCGCAGCTGTAAGAGTTGAACTTAATAATTTAAACGACAGTGTGACCAGGAGAGATCCAAACTGTGACTCGCAGTCGCATTTTGTGACCATGGAGCTCCAATGCGACCTGCAAATACTATAAATACATGAACTGGAGAGGCCTAAGTTTGTTATCAGTTTACAGTGAATAAATCCTGACATTTAAAAGGCGCCACAGTCACAGTTTAACCTTCTGCTAACTGCTAACAACTGACAGGAAGCTACAAGTTCACGGCAAAAACATGACTGAGATTATCTGGTCTCTTTCCAATCATCGTCACTATCATCAGTCTCAGGTTCAGAAGACTCTCCCGTCTTGTCATCAGTCTCAGGTTGTAAATGTGTGTCTGGATCTGAGTTCCTGGCTGGTTCTGGTCCTCCACAGTCCTCTCCATCAGCCTCTGTTTCCATCTGTCCAGCTGAGCTGCTGGCTGGAGGCTCTGCCTCTCTGTTCTCCTCAGTTTCACTTTGATGAGGCTATGAGGACTGACAACCAACACACTGATGGTTTATGAGTTGGTGAGGCCAAGTGAATCTTTGGTCACAAACAGTGCAGCTGAGAGGTTCAATTTTTTCAATTTTATTTATAAAGCCCAATATCACAAATCACAATTTGCCTCACAGGGCTTTACAGCATACGACATCCCTCTGTCCTTATGACCCTCGCAGCGGATAAGGAAAAACTCCCCCAAAAAAAACCTTTAACGGGGNTCCTGTGATTGACTATTGAATTGAATTGGATTTCTGTTTACTGCAGTGACATTGATGAATTAAGAAATTTTTGAGTTATTTGATTCTGTTTGATTGAATTAGAATTAGAATTAGGAATGAATATAATGACCCTTAATGAATCAACTTGATTTGTGGTGTTTTCTGTTATTTTGTAGTGTAGAAATAAGCAGTCGGGTTATTTTGCTTTTACTTCTCTCTTAATAAATTTGACAGGTGAGGGTTTATGTGTCCGCCTGTCTGGCGCCCAACAATTTCTTAGGTTTCTACGCTACACATAGAAAAAATATATATATATATATAAAATACAATCAACATTGTCAAATTAAATGAAGGAAGAGGATTCTTTTAAAGTCAAATAAAATATTGGGGATTTATGTAAAAATATCCATAGAGACATATAAACATTATATAATTAAAGATATGTAGGCTATGTTAGGTGAATACTCCTGTCAGTGACCCTGACCACTGGTTAGGTGAATACTCCTGTCAGTGACCCTGACCACTGGCATTGGCAAAAGAGTTGGTCCCCGGACGCTGCACTGCGGCTGCCCACTGCTCCCAGTGTATACAGTAGGATGGGTCAAATGCAGAGGTCAAATGTATGTAATGTGCTGAGAAAAGACAATAAAGAATCTTCTTCAAATATTTTTTTAAATAACTAGGAGATAACAAAAGAATAAAGAGATTTCAAAGTCTTAAAAAATAAGGGACATGAATCAAAGCAACAAGAAACAAGATATATCCCCAGTCATGCACACCCAGTTTTAATAAACTCAGTACTGTTTTTCAACACATATATTGTTTTGTCTTCATTCAATGTAGTTAGCACATATTGTTATTGCGCCAATAAATTTGTATTTATCAAAGGCCAAAGTGGCCTTGCCCTAAAAATGACTTAACTCCAGGCCTCTAATGGTGTATTTCCTCTCCTGTTTCTGTCCTCGGAGGGGCCAGTTGCAGTATGCTGCTTTTTTATTCCTGTTTCTGTCCTCGGAGGGGCCAGTTGCAGTATGCTGCTTTTTTATGTGCTGCTGCCTCCATTGGCTGAGCGTCTCTGCTCACGTAACATATAAGTCATGGGCGAAAATATGCACCACACAGCTAGAATAAGAACCTCTTAGGCAGAGCAAGTCAGAATTTAGATGGGGCAAGTAGATTTGGGAAGTACTTGCCCGACCACTGACGGCTCCGCATGAGATCGCGAGTAATCCTTTAACTTTTCCCCTCGAAAAACGGCATGACATGACTTGTCACCACTCATCGCGCTTTTGCACTTTGTGTGTTTAGTCTGCCGTGGTGCAAAATCCATAAGGAATAACAGAAAAACGATGCCAGATTCAGGAAACCGAGAGCTTCCTGAATCCGGTGATACCAAACATCACATGGTTTGATGACGTAGTGCGCCTGTGAGATACCATTTAACAGAGGAGGGAGGGAGGGAGCGCAGACGCCGGCGTCCGAAAGGAGTTAAAGAAGTTAAAAAGGGGATCCAACCCGGTTCTACCAAAATGTACCTAATAAAGTGGCTGGTGAGTGTAATCCTGAGACATGTATTATGATACAGGAAAATATGCTACAGATTTGTTAAAACAGATAAATACAAAATACATATATGGACATCAGATTTACTGCTCTATTTACAGGAAGTAAACACGTTACCTGTGTCCCTTATGAGTTAAGAAATCCCACTAAATTGTTAAAGAGCACGTTTGTCCTATTACATATCCAAAGAAAAAAACATGATGGCCAGAAGTAGAAATAGCTAACGGCACCAGAGAAGCTAACGACACCAGAGAAGCTAACGTGGCTTTTAAACGTCGACAGACTGAATATTTATTGAACAAAGCTGCAGTTATATTATTAATAATGAACTTGTAATGTTTAATGAACAAACCTGCTCTGTGTAACTGAAGCTGAGGATTGAAAACAGCGTCCAGTAGATTCCGTTGTCGCTCGTTCTCCTCTTTTCATCGACAAAGTTCCTCCTCGTACTCTGCTATCGTTATGAATAAATCATCCATGTTTAGCAGCGCAGCTGTAAGAGTTTAACTTAATGAGCTAAACGACAGTGTGACCAGGAGAGATCCAAACTGTGACTCGCAGTCGCATTTTGTGACCATGGAGCTCCAATGCGACTGGCAAATTCTATAAATACATGAACTGGAGAGGCGTAAATTTGTTACCAGCTTACAGTGAAAAAATACTGACATTTAAAAGGCGCCGCAGTAACAGTTTAACCTTCTGCTAACTGCTAACAACTGACAGGAAGCTACAAGTTCACAGCAAAAACATGACTGAGATTATCTGGTCTCTTTCCAATCATTGTCACTATCATCAGTCTCAGGTTCAGAAGACTCTCCAGTCTTGTCATCAGTCTCAGGTTGTAAATGTGTATCTGGATCTGAGTTCCTGGCTGGTTCTGGTCCTCCACAGTCGTCTTCATCAGCTTCTGTTTCCATCTCTTTTCCCACACTCAGAGCAGCTATATGGTTTTACTCCTGTATGAGTTGTCATGTGTCTCTTCAGATGACCTGTTCGAGAAAATCTTTTCCCACAGACAGAGCAGCTAAATGGTCTTTCTCCTGAATGAGTTCTCATGTGTGCCTTCAGATCACGTGGATGAAAAAAATCTTTTCCCACACGCAGAGCAGGTAAATAGTTTTTTTCCTGTGTGAATGCCCATGTGTGTCTTCAGATGAATATTTTGAGGAAATCTTTACCCTCACTCAGAGCAGCTATATGGTTTTACTCCTGTATGAGTTGTCATGTGTCTCTTCAGATGACCTGTTCGAGAAAATCCTTTCCCACATTCAGAGCAGGTAAATGGTTTTTCTCCTGTATGAGTTGTCATGTGTCTTTTCAGATATCCTGTTTGAGAAAATCCTTTCCCACACTTAGAGCAGGTAAATGGTTTTTCTCCTGAATGAGTTCTCATGTGTGCCTTCAGATCACCTGACCGAGTAAATCTTTTCCCACACTCAGAGCAGCTAAATGGTTTTTCTCCTGAATGAGCTCTCATGTGTGCCTTCAGAGTACCTGACTCTGAAAATTTTTTACCGCACTCAGAGCAGCTAAATGGTTTTTCTCCAGCATGAGATCTCATGTGTCTCTTCAGATGCCCTGCCAAAGAAAACCTTTTCCCACACTCAGAGCAGCTAAATGGTTTCTCTCCTGTATGAACTCTCATGTGTGTCTTCAGACACCATGACTGATAAAATCTTTTCCCACACTCAGAGCAGCTAAATGGTTTTTCTCCTGTATGATATCTCATGTGTGCCTTCAGAGCACCTGACTGAGAAAATCTTTTACTGCACTCAGAGCAGCTAAATGGTTTTTCTCCTGTGTGAAATCTCATGTGTGTCTTCAGAGCACCTGACTGAGAAAATCTTTTACCGCACTCAGAGCAGGTAAATGGTTTTTCACCTGTATGAAATCTCATGTGTGTCTTCAGTTGACCTGTTCGAGAAAATCTTTTCCCACACTCGGAGCAGCTAAACGGTTTTTCTCCTGTATGAGTTTTCATGTGTATCTTCAAAGTATTTGACAGAGAAAATCTTTTCCCACACTCAGAACAGCTATATGGTTTTTCTCCTGTGTGAGTTATCATGTGTGCCTTGAGAGCACTCGACTGAGAAAATTTTTTCCCACACTCAGAGCAACTAAATGGTCTTTCTCCTGAATGAGTTCCCATGTGTGCCTTCAGATGACCTGACCAAGAAAATTTTTTCCCACACTCAGAGCAGCTATATGGTTTTTCTCCTGTGTGAGTTCTCATGTGTGTTTTCAGAACTCCACTTCTACAAAATCTTTTCCCACACTCAGAGCAGCTAAATGGTTTTTCTCCTGTGTGAGTTCTCATGTGTGCCTTCAGAGCACTCGACTGAGAAAATCTTTTCCCACACTCAGAGCAGCTAAATGGTCTTTCTCCTGAATGAGTTCTCATGTGTGCCTTCAGATGACCTGACCAAGAAAATCTTTTCCCACACTCAGAGCAGCTATATGGTTTTTCTCCTGTATGAGTTCTCATGTGTCTTTTCAGAACTCCACTTCTACAAAATCTTTTCCCACACTCAGAGCAGCTAAATTGTTTCTTATCAGCACTACATGTCAAATCACTGACAGGGTCTTCATCATTTCTAAGAGACTTTAAGGCTAACTGATATTCTCTGGTCTCTGTCCAATCATCATCACCACTGTCATCAGTCTCAGGTTGTAAATGTGTATCTGGATCTGAGTTCCTAGCTGGTTCTGGTCCTCCACAGTCCTCTACTTCAACTTCTATTTCCATATGTTCAGTGTGCCCGTGATGAAGCTGTGAGGACTGAGGTTTGTCTTCATCATCTTCACTCTTCACAGGGACAGGAGTGGATGTGAACTTGATGATATCATCCTCCTCCAGCCCTTGAAGCTGCTCTCCCTCCTGACTGATCCAGAGTTCCTCCTGTTCCTCTTTAATGTGTGGAGGCTCTGGGTCCTCCTGGTCCTC
>NC_065522.1:30862409-30865555 GCF_006386435.1 Epinephelus moara | reverse complement strand
TAACTGAACATTTGGCACACCGAGCAAGAAAGAGCAGAAGGAGAAGCCATCGCTAACTGTAAAGCTAATGTAGCTACCAAGGCTAGTAACGTGCAAACAACAGCTAAGAGATTAGCGAGAAAGTCGTAGAAAGGAGGAGAGCTATAAGTGCTTAAACAGAACCTCTGTGGGTTAAGACTTGAAGTAGACGTTAAAGCAATTGAAGTGAGAAAGCAGGCTAGCAGAATTCACCAGAGCAGTACAGAGAAACACCGGAAATGACACAACTCGCTTACCGCAATACGTCAGCACGTCAGCAGGAGAGGTTTCTCTCCTGTGTGGACTGTCACGTGACTAACTAAGTTTTCTTTGAGCAGGAATCTCTTCCCACTTCTTATGTGTTTCTGCAGATCTCCATGACTACAAAAACTCTTCCCACACTCAGAGCAGCCAAATGGTGTTTCTCTTGTATGAGTTCTCATGTGTACATTGAAACCATTTAGCTGCTCTGAGTGTGGGAAAAGATTTTCTCAAACAGGTCATCTGACGAGACACATGAGCATTCACGCCGGAGAAAAACCATATTGCTGCTCTGAGTGTGGAAAAAGATTTTCTCATTCAGGTGCTCTGAAGACACACATGACAATTCATACAGGAGAAAAACCATTGAGCTGCTCTGAGTGTGGGAAAAGGTTTTCTCAAAGAAATGGTTTGTCATCAGTCTCAGGTTCAGAAGACTCTCCAGTCTTGTCATCAGTCTCAGGTTGTAAATGTGTATCTGGATCTGAGTTCCTGGCTGGTTCTGGTCCTCCACAGTCCTCTCCATCAGCTCCAGTTTCCATCTGTTCAGTGTGTCTTTGATGAAGCTGTGAGGGCTGAGGTTTCTCTTCATCATCTTCACTCTTCACAGGGACAGGAGTGAATGTGAACTCCTGTTCCTCTTTCATGTGTGGAGGCTCTGGGTCCTCCTGGCCCACACTGGAGCTCCACTCCTGCTGCTCAGGGGGAACCTCTTCTTTAACCACCAACAGCTGCTGGACGTCTGCAGGAAACAGGAAACACACAGATGTTACAGAGAAATGTTGTTGTTCATTCACATCACAGCTCAAAAATTCCTTACTGAACTTCTACAGATCTCTGAGCATCAAACAGCTTCACAGTGTTCACTCAGCTGTGTCAGAGTGAGTGAGTTTGAGCTAAGCTTTCATTTTCGCAGCAATCATTAACATCCATTGAGACTCTTGTCATGTTTGGATGCTCCAGTGCAGCTCTTCATTTGTTCACGCTTATGTGAATTATGTGAGAATGACTGTCCATGGGATGCCAGAGTTTGCAGTGACTCAAGTTTGACAGTTTGCCCATCGAGATCTGTTTCCTCTAACACTGTCCCAGCCCAAACAGCAAACAAAGCATGCATTAACAGGAAGCTACCCCCCCGGGTGCTGTGCTCAAACCACTTTTGTATTTGTATATTTGTATAGTATAGTATAATTCTTTTGTTCTACAGAAACCAGATAAAAACAATTTAATTTTGGTGTTGAGGGACCTGTTTTATGGGTTTTATGGTTTCTTTGTGGGGTTTGACTGAGTAAAAGAAAAATATTTGTTTCATGTGTCAAACCGCAACAAAAGCTATAGACCTATTTTGCTTGTTGAAGACAAGAAGAAGATATTGACTTGGTTTACATTTTGTGCTGCTGAACCACTGATAAGCTTTTTGGATACTATTTAAATAAAAAAACAAACCTTATGGGACAACTTGGATGCATTCTTTTTTTTCTTTCTTAATGCTTTGCAAAGTATCGTATCGGACTCGGTTTCAAAATAAAGGACTCGTATCAGATCGGATGAAAAAAAATGTGATCGGGTCATCCCTACAGAGAAGCTAACGACAACAGAGACGCTAACGACACAGGGCGTAAAATTAACACCCGCAGAGCGCTACCCAGTTGTCAGTGAGACGGTGTGATTCCCGGGGTGGTGCGAGGGGACATCATGGGACATCTTAGAAAGCATTGTCTGAACATCCTGAGTGAACTTTTTACCCCCGTTTTGGCACCCGGATGTCTGGAGGGAGCATCTTTCATGACCAGAGTAAGCTCGGGGGCAGGGTTATAAACATTTGACCCTCCTTGTGGCCTTCTGATTGTCTATTTATTTGTAGTCCAGAATGTGGAGAGTTTAGAAAGGCTGTGTTGTTCCTACAATAGCAAGATTTATAAGGATATGCGGCCCATTGGTGTTATTTCATGAGAGGGGTTTCAGGACTTCATGATGGAGCTGGAGCCACGATATAAAATTCCCAGTCGCACAACAATCTCAGCACACATAGTGCAGCTGTATGACACCACACAGGAAAACATAAAGGCTATGTTAAAGGACAAAACACTCGCTCTTACAACAGACGGGTGGACATCCCTGGCCACACGTTTATGTGACAGTCACAGCTCACTATATATCACACTCATGGGAACTTGAAAATTATGTTTTGTGCACTGAGGAGCTAAGAAGAAGCCACACAGCTGTACATGTTGCAGAGAGCATCAGCAGCACACTGAATGAGTTTGACATCTCCCGTGAAGCGGTTGTAGCGCTCGCCACCAATAATGCTCTGAACAACATTAACGCCGTACGTAATTTAGGGCTTATTAATGTACCCTGTTTGGCACACACGTTAAACCTGGCCGTGCACAAGGGGCTTGAGGTGAAAGCTGTTGACACTGCTCTCTCCAGACTAAAGCAAAGTGCAGCCCATTTTGGGAGGTCTCCATCCCACACCTGCCTGCTGGAGGAAAAGCAGGTGCTCCTCGGATTGAAAAAAGACAGACCGATAAATGACTGAATCATCAGATGGAATACCATCTATGACATGATATGCCGTGCATCTGAACATCTCATTTGGAACTCAGCACTTCTGAGTGCTCCATGGTTGAGCAACTAAAAGACACACTGAAACCGTTCAAAGTGGCAACTCAGGCCCTCTACACCGATGCCTTCCCCACAGCATCAGCTGTCCTCCCCCTGCAGCATGTCATGATATCTCAGCTGAGCACTCCTGATGCATCGCATAAACCAGCCATCAAAGAAGTGAGAGGTATTTGACTTTTATTCTTTATTAAATATGAAGTTCATAATACCCTCTACATTGCAACAATACGTATTTTTCA
>NC_065522.1:30857814-30861253 GCF_006386435.1 Epinephelus moara | reverse complement strand
GTGTATTTCCTCTCCTGTTTCTGTCCTCGGAGGGGCCAGTTGCAGTGTGCTGCTTTTTTATGTGCTGCTGCCTCCATTGGCTGAGCGTCTCTGCTCATGTAACATATAAGTCATGAGCGAAAATATGCACCACACAGCTAGAATAAGAACCTCTTAGGCAGAGCAAGTCAGAATTTAGATGGGGCAAGTAGATTTGGGAAGTACTTGCCCGGCCACTGACGGCTCCGCATGAGATCGTGAGTAATCCTTTAACTTTTCCCCTCGAAAAACGGCATGACATGACTTGTCACCACTCATCGCGCTTTTGGACTTTGTGTGTTTAGTCTGCCGTGGTGCAAAATCCATGAGGAATAAAAGAAAAACGATGCCGGCATGGTTTGATGACGTGGTGCACCTGTGAGATACCATTTAACAGAGGAGGGAGGGAGCGCAGATGCTGGCGTCCGAACGGAGTTAAAGAGGTTAAAAAGGGGGTCCAACCCGGTTCTACCAAAATGTACCTAATAAAGTGGCTGGTGAGTGTAATCCTAAGACATGTATTATGATACAGGAAAATATGCTACAGATATGTTAAAACAGACAAATACAAAATACATATATGGACATCAGATTTACTGCTCTATTAACAGGAAGTAAACACGTTACCTGTGTCCCTTATGAGTTAAGAAATCGCGCTAAATTGTTAAAGAGCACGTTTGTCCTATTACATATCTAAAGAAAAAAAAATATGATGGCCAGAAGTAGAAATAGCTAACTGCACCAGAGAAGCTAACGACACCACAGAAGCTAACGACACCACAGAAGCTAACGTGGCTTTCAAACGCCAACAGACGGAATATTTATTGAACAAAGCTGCAGTTATATTATTAATAATGAACTTGTAATGTTTAATGAAGAAACCTGCTCTGTGTAACCGAAGCTGAGGGTTGAAAACAGCGTCCAGTAGTTTCCGTTGACGCTCATTCTCCTCTTTTCATCGACAAAGTTCCTCCTCGTACTCTGCTATCGTTATGAATAAATCATCCATGTTTAGCGGCGCAGCTGTAAGAGTTTAACTTAATGAGTTAAACGACAGTGTGACCAGGAGAGATCCAAACTGTGACTCGCATTTTGTGACCATGGAGTTCCAATGCGACTGGCAAATACTATAAATACATGAACTGGAGAGGCGTAAATTTGTTATCAGCTTACAGTAAATAAATCCTGACATTTAAAAGGCGCCGCAGTAACAGTTTAACCTTCTGCTAACTGCTAACAACTGACAGGAAGCTACAAGTTCACAGCAAAAACATGACTGAGATTATCTGGTCTCTTTCCAATCATCGTCACTATCATCAGTCTCAGGTTGTAAATGTGTGTCTGGATCTGAGTTCCTGGCTGGTTCTGGTCCTCCACAGTCCTCTCCTTCAGCCTCTGTTTCCATCTCTTTTCCCACACACAGAGCAGGTAAATGTTTTTTCTCCTGTGTGAATGCTCATGTGTGTCTTCAGATGAATTTTTTGAGGAAATCTTTACCCTCACTCAGAGCAGCTGTATGATTTTTCTCCTGTATGAGTTCTCATGTGTCTTCTCAGATAACCCGTTTGAGAAAATCCTTTCCCACACTCAGAGCAACTAAATGGCTTTTCTGCTATGTGAGTTCTCATGTGTGTCTTCAGAGCACCAGCCAGAGAAAATCCTTTCCCGCACTCAGAGCAACTATATGGTCTTTCTCCTGTATGAGTTCTCATGTGTCTCATCACATCTCTACTTCGAGGAAATCTTTTCCCACACTCAGAGCAGCTAAATGGTCTTTCTCCTGTATGAGTTCTCATGTGTGTCTTCAGAGCACCTGACTGAGAAAATCTTTTCCCACACTCAGAGCAGCAAAACGGTCTTTCTCCAGTATGAAATCTCATGTGTCTCTTCAGATGACCTGTTAGAGAAAATGCTTTCCCGCACTCAGAGCAGCTAAATGGTCTTTCTCCAGTATGAGATCTCATGTGTGTCTTCAGATCACCTGACCAAGAAAATCCTTTCCCACACTCAGAGCAGCTAAATGGTCTTTCTCCAGTATGAGTTGTCATGTGTGTCTTCAGATCACCTGACCAAGAAAATCCTTTCCCACACTCAGAGCAGCTAAATGGTCTTTCTCCAGTATGAGTTCTCATGTGTGTCTTCAGATGACCTGTTCGAGAAAATGCTTTCCCGCACTCAGAGCAGCTAAATGGTCTTTCTCCTGAATGAGTTCTCATGTGTGTCTTCAGATCACCTGACTGAGAAAATCTTTTCCCACACTCAGAGCAGCTAAATGGTCTTTCTCCTGAATGAGTTCTCATGTGTGTCTTCACACACCATGGCTGAGAAAATCTTTTCCCACATTCAGAGCAGCTATATGGTTTTTCTCCTGTATGAGTTGTCATGTGTGTCTTCAGATGACCTGTTTGAGAAAATCTTTTCCCACACTCAGAGCAGCTAAATGGTTTTTCTCCTGTGTGAGTTCTCATGTGTGTCTTCAGATCACCTGACTGAGAAAATCTTTTCCCACACTCAGAGCAGCTAAATGGTCTTTCTCCTGTATGGGATCTCATGTGTATCCTCAGTGTTGAACTGTGATTATATTTTTTCCCACACTCAGAGCAGCTAAATGGTTTCTCATCAACACTATATTCCAAGTCACTAACAGGGTCTTCATCATTTCTAAGAGAGTTTAAGCCTGGCTGAGGTTCTCTGGTCTCTGTCCAATCATCATCATCGTCACTGTCATCAGTTTCAGGTTCAGAAGACTCTCCAGTCTTGTCATCAGTCTCAGGCTGTAAATGTGTATCTGGATCTGAGTTCCTGGCTGGTTCTGGTCCTCCACAGTCTTCTCCATCAGCTCCAGTTTCCATCTGTTCAGTGTGTCTTTGATGAAGCTGTGAGGACTGAGGTTTCTCTTCATCATCTTCACTCTTCACAGGGACAGGAGTGGATATTGACTTGGTGATATCAGCCTCCTCCAGCCCTTGAAACTGCTCTCCCTCCTGACTGATCCAGAGTTCCCCCTGTTCCTCTTTAATGTGTGGAGGCTCTGGGTCCTCCTGGTCCTCTTTAATGTGTGGAGGCTCTGGGTCCTCCTGGTCCTCTATAATGTATGGAGGCTCTGGGTCCACCTGGTCCTCTTTAATGTGTGGAGGCTCTGGGTCCCCCTGGTCCTCTTTAATGTGTGGAGGCTCTGGGTCCTCCTGTTCCTCTTTAATGTGTGGGGGCTCTGGGTCCTCCTGTTCCTCTTTAATGTGTGGAGGCTCTGGGTCCTCCTGTTCCTCTTTAATGTGTGGAGGCTCTGGGTCCTCCTGGTCCACACTGGAGCTCCACTCCTGCTGCTCAGGGGGAACCTCTCCTTTAACCACCAACAGCTGCTGGACGTCTGCAGGAAACAGGAAACACACAGATGTTACAGAGAAATGTTGTCGTTCATTCA
>NC_065522.1:30855903-30857745 GCF_006386435.1 Epinephelus moara | reverse complement strand
CCCCCCCAGGTGCTGTGCTCAAACCACTGAAGTACTGCAGAAAGTGTTAAGGCGGAATTAATACTTCTGCATTGACTCAATGTCCATGTTTGTGAGCTGAAACCATTTCCCTCAGTGGAAACAAAGCTTTAATTTACTTTAATTTCACAGATAAGAAACAAACTGTGAAGAAGAGGAAATCTCTGCTATTCGCTAGGCTAATTTATACAATGTAAAGTGCCATAGACTTGTGCTAAAAACATTAGCATGTTGTATTTGTTTGGAAAACGTGTTTAGAATAATGGTGCATTCCAGGCAACCCGTAACTCATGTTTTCACAACCTGCAACCCGTGAAAGTGCACTGGAACGGCAGTTAAACTTCCCACCCATGAACTCGTACAAGATTGATGTACTCCCAGTTACGCTTTCTGACGTCACACAGCCCTCTAAACCAATTACCTTACTCCTCTAAACAACAATGACAGCCCTATGGATGCGGTGTTGATGCAGGTGATACATGATGAGAAATAGACATAAAATAACCCTAATGTTAACGCATTATTGGCAGACGCTCTAACAGCTGGTTTCCAGTGCAAGAATAATCAATACAAAATACGTTTCCAAACACACAGATAATGTAAAATAAAAAGTATAATAGCATTTGTGACCTTATGCGCCGTTTCTCCTTCTCCGTTTCTTTCCTGGAACGCTACAAAGTCATAACTCGTGACTTGAAGTCGTGACTTACGAGTTCAAAAGCCTGTCTGGAACGCACCATGAGACAGTTGTTTTGTCGATGAACCCTGTGAGCTGTAATGGAGACAAATTTTTGTAACGTTACGTTTGTTAAATGTTGCTGTTGCTCCTGGTTTCATATGAGCAGAGGAAATCTCTGCTAACCACTATGCTAATTTATACAATGTAAAATGCCATAGGCTTGTGCTAAAAACATTAGCATGTTGTATTTGTGGAGAAAATGTGTCCAGATAAAGACAAGTGTGTCTGTGAATGCTGCGAGTTATAGTGAAGCTGATTTGTGTACTTGTGTTTGAAATTGTTGCTACTAAGCCATGTTCAATGTGTGTTTTAGGTGTTTTGAATCAACTAAACTTTATAGCACTTCACAGAACCCCAACAGAAAATAGCTAACACCAGAGAAGCTAATAGCACCGGAGAAGCTAACGACATCGGAGAAGCTAACAGAACCAGAGAAGCCAATGGCATCAGAGAAACTAGCGGCACCAAAGAAGTTAATGACACCAGAGAAGCTACTGACACAGGGCGTAAAATTAACACCAGCCTAGCTCCAATAGCGGGTAAAAAATGAGTTACGCGTGTAAAACAAAAACACATACCTGCCGGTGGCCGATGGAAAATTTTGAATTGCAAGTGGGTTTTTTATGTGCTTTGACCATTTCTGCCAGCTGTGTCAGACTATTTTGACCCTTGCGGCTTATTGTATGTGTGCCGGGAATTCATGACGTCAGCTACCGGAACTTCTGGCTAGGGATGCACCGAATATTCAGTAACCGAATATATTCGGCCGAATATTGCAAAAAAACACACATTTGCAAAAAAACACACATTCGGTATTCGGTGGAATAAGTTAAAAGCAAGGCCGAATAATAGCTGCGCGGTTTTGATAACGCAATCAAACAGCGTCCGTGACGCGCGGATTAAAATGTCGGCAGTGTGGCGATCCGCCCGTCACCGCACTCGCATTTGTGACTAAAAATAGTTTTGAGCGAGCAAAACAGGCTTAAATCATTCAGCATGCTGTGCGAGCAGCCTACAGATTTAAACCAGCAGCAGAAACGAAAGGCGAATCCCACCGATTGTGGGTTGAACGGGGGTCATAGACA
>NC_065522.1:30848192-30855773 GCF_006386435.1 Epinephelus moara | reverse complement strand
TGTGGTATCATGATACTACTCAGAACCGTGATACCTTCACTGGTATCGTACCGTGGGATCCAATTTTGGTACCGTGACAACACTAATCTGGAGGGGGTTCATCTGCAAAAACTAATGAAAAACTAAACAATGATATTCGGTATTCGGTACTCGGTATTTGGCCAAGCGTTTAATATTATTCAGCTTCGGCTTCGGCCACAAATTTTAATTTCAGTGCATCCCTACTTCTGGCATTCTCTGGTAACTTCTGAGCAAGATGTGGCGACACATTCCTGGCGTGAAACCACCGCCAGAAAAGAGGAAAAGCTAAGATGAACATGTTGGACTTGTACAAGAAGAACAGACAGTTAAACGGAGTACAAATATCGCATGGCATTTCATTGAAAAATGGAAACTAGATGAGGCTGGCCAGCTGCGGTCGTGGCTGACCTACAACACCCACACCAACACGATGAGCTGCAGCCTTTGTCGCAAGCACACCAAAGAAACACAGGGGCAAAATCCCTTTGAGGGACACGGAACATGAAATTATTAGGGCTGCACTCTCCTGGTTGACTAGTCGATTATTTTGTCGCTGTGCTCTCATCCGACCAATATTTTCATTCGTCGAATAATCGCTGTGTTACTTTCATAAGGAGAAATGTGCTCCATCAACAGCTTTCCAGGATTAATCCATTATTTCCTGCAGCAGGGGGGGAGACGACAGGCTAAGTTACCTGTGAAAACGGGGGTGTTTTTAAAACACCCCCGTTGTTGACAGAAAGTTTAACCCGCTCACCCTCACGCTCAGCGTCGCGGTGATGCAGACCTCCTGTCTGTTTCTGTAAGCTGAAACCATTTCCCTCAGTGGAAACGAAGCTTGTATTTCACAGATAACAAACAATAAATTTTTAAGTCTTGTGTGTGATTTATCCTTCAGGGATTTATACTTTGGGATTTATCCTGGCTTCATATGAACAGAGGAAATTTCTGCTTGTTGCTAGGCTAATTTATACCATGTAAAATGCCATAGGCTTGTGCTAATTATGTTAGCATGTTGTATTTGTTTCGAAAGCGTGTTTTGTATAAGACAGTTGTTTTGTCGGTGAATGTTGTGAGTTGTAATGGAGTCAAATTATGTGCTGTTGCCTTTGTTACATGTTGCTGTTGTCCCTGGTTTTATATGAGACAAGGGAAAGATCACTAGATGCTATGCTAATTTATACAATGTAAAATGCCATAGGCTTGTGCTAATAACATTAGCATGTTGTATTGGTGGGGGAAATGTGTCCAGATAAAGACAAGTGTTTGTCTGTCAATTCTCATTTCTCATTTATTTTCTCATTTATTTATTTAGCTCACGACCATGATCACATGGTGTGGAGCACAGCTTATACGAAAACAATCATACAAACATAGCTAGTAGCAAGGCTGTACCTATTCTCTTATTCTGGCAACGAGAACAAAATAAATGTATTACTTAAATAAAGGAAAGACGCTCTTCAAAAAGGCACCTATTTTACAAATAACTTTTAGCTTATTGGATTGTAATAACAAAATTAACTTAGTCATAGATGGACGATTTATATAATACTTTGGCATACTTTTTTGTCTCAGATTCATTATACTTACATTTTTACACTCAAACAGGATATGAAACTCATCGCCAATACAGTTATCATTACAAAGATTACAAAACCTCTGGCTTCTATCCAGACCTTTATATCTTCCAGTGACTTTTGGGATTCTGGTATTATTTGTCCTGAAGTTACAGATGGCCTGTCTGTACTTTTGATTTTCACACAATAAATACTTTTCTAACGTAAATTCTTGTTTAAACTCAACATAAATATCACATGATGTCATACTATAAAGTTCACTTTGCCATTTTTGCAGAAACTGATCTTTAAGTCTCTGTTCGACAGTCGATTTCAACCAGTCACTGTTACTACATGCTTGAGACAGCCAGAGATAAGACAGACCACAATCATCCAGTATCCGCTTCACTTGCAGGATCCATGGAGACACAAATACATTTGAATTATACAGTCTAAATAAACATTCGTACATTATCCTATTTAATTTACTTTCTTTACCTTCAATCAGCCTCCCCCAATGACCGATAACTCTCTTTTTAACTGTGATACACAGTGGATACCTCCCCAGCTCACCATAGACCATGTTATTACATGTTGATGTTTTAGCTTTTAGAATATATTTGAGGAATTTGAGATGTAGTTTTTCTAGCGCATCAATTTTTTCAAATCCCCAAACCTCACATGCAGGTAACATGACTGGTGAAATCAACTTGTCAAAGAGGTCTAGTGTGACATCTACAGGTAGGTCATGTGTTCTACTTTTACAAAGGAGGGCATACATAGCACGAGACGCCTGCTTACACAACTCATCAATAGCAATTTTAAATGAACCATTATAGTTCATAGTGATCCCCAGATATTTAAAACAATGAACAACTTCTAAATTTTCTCCATTACAAACAAACTTTAGATTGCTGGTGTCAGCTTTTCTGGGTCCAAACACTGTGACCTTAGTTTTTTCGCTATTGATCTTCAGTTTCCATTTCTCGCAGAAACCACACATCAAGTCTATTGCTTTCTGTAGCCCCTCCTTTGAAGTAGACATGACAATTGTATCATCCGCGTACAACAATACCATAAGTTGCATATAATTATCAATCATTTCATCATCAAAGTTAATAGACTGACAGCCATTACATATCAGATAATCCTCTAAATCATTAATAAACAGTGCAAACAGCAATGGAGATAGATTTTCGCCCTGCCTAACACCTGCTAAACTTACAAAAAATTCTGACTTAATTGCATTTACAAAAACACACGATTTTATGTTTTTATACATGTTCACTACTACGTCCAGGAATTTACCCTTAACACCTACTTTTAGCAATTTATACCAGAGAGCATCCCTCCAGACTGAATCAAAAGCCTTACTGTAATCAATAAAGGAACAGAATAGTCTCCTCTTTTTGAAACAAAATAAATCAATGACATGTTTCAACAAAAACAAATGATCAGTGGTGGAATAGCCCTTTCTAAATCCTGCCTGGTTTTCCCTCAGGATAGAATTGTCCTCACAGAACTTAAGTAGTCTTGTGTGTAGTATATTCGTAAATAGTTTACCCAAACAACTCAAAAGTGTGATGCCTCTATAATTATCGCAATCTGCAGCATCACCTTTTTTCTTAAAGATTGGCACAATCAGACCAACTGCCCAGTCCTCAGGGAAAATACCAGTGTCAAGGATCTTATTAAATAAAGAAACATATAATGGCATAAAAATGCTTGCAGTACTTTTGATATACTCGTTTAGGATCCGGTCAGTTCCTGCTGCTTTTCCAGGTTTTAATTTTACAATAACCTCCTTAATTTAATGTTCGGTAATACTAGAATTTAGGACATTACTATCATGAGTGTGTTCAGCACAATCACCTTCAAGCACCTCAGTCATTTGTACTTCCCAGTCAGATAATCTTTTGAAATGCTCGTAAAAAACTTCAGGTGAAATTGGACAGTTCTCATTGTTTCTGATAGAACCATTAAGCATCTTCCAGAAAAGCTTTGGATTTTTGGACTTTACATTCAACAGCTCCCTCTTAAATTTAATCCTACAGGCCCTCTGAGCTTTAAACAACTCTTTCTTATATTCTTTACTTTTTAGCTTTACACTTTCAGTACTGGCCTCATTTCTATGTAACTTATGCATTTTCTTTGCTTTTAGGTATTCTTGCCTACTTAGTTTGCATCCCTTGTTAAACCATGCTGCATTTTTATTGGGTTTATAGACATTTCTAGTTTTTACCACTGCCATGTTTTTAGGAAATGTAATCACTGCACTATTAATCATGATACTACAGATCTCCTTTGTAATTTCATCCACTGATAAATTATCTACGTTGAGCAGCAGTTTATCCACCTTATCAGGCTGAATATTTCTTACAAACTCATTTACCTTTTTTTTTATCCCATTTGCCAATAAGCACTTGATTTTCAAAGTTTACAACTGAGGGAATTAACTGGTCTGTACTCTGGCCTTCTGTTCGCAAATAATCCTTATCAAAATTCACATCCAAAAACACTTCCACCATACAATGTTTATCAGAGAACAAGGGATCAAACTCATGAATACACAAACCTCTAGTCTTGCTCCAGACAAATGGAAAACCTATCATATAATCAATTACACTGTCTTCAAACGTGGTTGCCTTCCCAATATTCATATCATCACTACATCTACCGTTTAATATACAGAATGTAAGATTTCTGCACAACTATCCTCTATTTCTCTATCCCATTTCAAATCACAACTCAAAACCCATCTGTTCCATATTGCATATTCCCTTTACTTGCCCACATCCATTTTTACTTTGTGTCACTCTTGTCTGTTGTTTTTATTTATTTTAATTGTGATTTTAATTGTGTTGTTAATGCTCTGTAAAGTGTCCTTGAGTGTTGAGAAGGGCGCTTTTTAAGTAAAATGTATTATTATTATTATCAAGTCTAGCAGTGCACTGCCATAATTACCAACGTCTCTGTGTTCATCAGTTGATTTCCTTTTTAGTGGAATATTAAACATTTCCAATATCCCCACATGACATTTATTTTCACCTAAGGTTTCATCTGGATTCCAGTTATCACCATCAACTACAACAAAATCGTCCCTTTCTTGGGTGTGGGCATTCATATCGCCACATATTAAGAAATAATTACTTTCAGTCCAAATATCAAGAATGATTTGCCCCAGTTCATCAAACATGCCTACATTGGAATATCTAGTTTTATATGGAGGAATATATACAGCTAAGATTACAAGATCTTTGTCATATTTGAGCAAATGCTTATTTATTTTCAGACATACACATAAGTCACTGTTTATCAATTTTTGCACACATTTATCAATAATTTTTTTACTCACAGCAGTTATCACTCCACCAGAGCGCCAATTGGTGTACCTGTGTCTGTTGCTAATAAACATTTGGAAACCCATCCTTTTGAACTTGTCCAGCAACTCCATTGTGTCAGTATCATCAGTTTTTGTCTCAGTGAAGCACAATATATCATAGCTTTTACAAGTCTCAACAAAATCAGGAGTCTCTAACTTACTTCGGATCCCACAGACGTTCAGGGTAAGAATCCGCAACCCAGTGTGATGCGCCCTCCTAGCGGATGAAGATGCGGTTTCCTCTGTCTGTGCTCCATATCTGTCCTACACGTCAATGCCAAAGTCTTTATAATCCACACAGTCATATCCTATCTGGAACAGGTCATCAGAGGTGTGGATTGTAACATATCAGCCATCAAGTTTACAGATGACTCTGCCTTCCCTGATAAATGTGTGTTGGCATTTCTCCTTAGCATACCAGAAGAGACTATCTCAGACGTGTGAGATCATCGCTGATAAAGATATCCCTGTGCTCTTCCTTTTCCCTCAGCGTTGATTTATTCCTCATCAATTCCGCTTTTTTCCTCCTGCTCACAAATCTGACAATTGTAGGTCTGATCTTGCCTTGCTTTTTTGCGCCTCCCAAACGGTGTGCTGTGGAGATGTCCTTTTCGGTAACAGTTGCACCTGCCGCTGCAGCGAGTTGACACACCTTCTCCACGAGTTGGTCCTCCGTCTCTTCATCAGTTTCCTCAATCCCATTGATGCGGACGTTTTCTTTCCGACTGTACTGTTCAAGTTCATCCTCTTTATACCTGCTTTCCAATATGCATTTGTCAAGCTTGTAACAGTCCACCGATGNCGTCAAGTTTACAGATGACTCTGCCTTCCCTGATAAATGTGTGTTGGCATTTCTCCTTAGCATACCAAAAGAGCCTATATCTCAGACGTGTGAGATCATCGCTGATAAAGATATCCCTGTGCTCTTCCTTTTCCCTCAGCGTTGATTTATTCCTCATCAATTCCGCTTTTTTCCTCCTGCTCACGATATCTGACAATTGTAGGTCTGATCTTGCCTTGCTTTTTTGCGCCTCCCAAACGGTGTGCTGTGGAGATGTCCTTTTCGGTAACAGTTGTACCTGCCGCTGCAGCGAGTTGACACACCTTCTCCACGAGTTGGTCCTCCGTCTCTTCATCATTTTCCTCAATCCCATTGATGCGGACGTTTTCTTTCCGACTGTACTGTTCAAGTTCATCCTCTTTATACCTGCTTTCCAATTTGCATTTGTCAAGCTTGTAACAGTCCACCGATGCACTGAGTTGCTTCTGCACCGCTTTGACTATTGCTGGCACGGCTGCTTTAATGGTAATCAACACGACTTTAGCCAGGTCTTCAGTGCCGAAATTAGCCAGGACTGAGTCCGATTCAGCTTCAATTGCGGCCACTATGTTTGCGTGCATTGCTTCATCTTCTTCTTCGCCTCTCATGCCTTTAATCACAGCCTCCTCCTCCTCACTTGTCTCATACCTGTTGAAGAGGAACGCTCCATGTTTCACAGCCTTGGGTTTCTTCCACCTCGGTGGTGTTCCCTCAGCTCCACCACTGTGACCGGCACCGGGCTTTGTGTGCGCGGTTCTGTCCTTTGTTCGCGCACCAGGCCGCTGCGCCCGGCCCAACTTCTCTTTGTCCTCCGCCTCGTAGTTCTCCTCATCCACAGCACCTTTCCCCGTCGGTACCTTGTTGGGTTCTCTGGGGTTCGGGTTGCTTCTTGGGTTAGAGCGAGTTGTTTTGCCACCACGCGGTGCAGACGCCATCCCTCCACCGCTTCCTCGTAGGCTACAAATGTGCATTTTATTCAAATACGAGGCCGTTACAGTTACACCAAAAGACTGGCTTGCTCCCCGTGCTGTTTAGTCTCTTATCACTCTTAGTCAAACTTTTCAGAGGAATTACTAATAACTTTTTGTCGAAGTAAATGTTAGCAACTCTCTGCTCCAGGCTCAAACCAGCCTGCCATCTTGCTACGTCACATCATCACATTTTGCGATTTATAGTGAAGCCGATTTATGTACTTGTGTTAGAAATTGTCTCTATTAAGCCATATTCAATGTGTGTTTTGAATCAACTAAACTTTACAGCACTAAACACAGTCCTCCACCGCCAACTAGCATTTTGGAGGTGTAACTGCAGAGTGACACAGACACACCACTGCAGAAGTAAAAATAAAAACGTGCAGATTTTTTTTCCTCACGACTATTCGATTAGTTGAAGATTGGTCTACTTTAGTCAATCAATCAATCAATTTTATTTATAAAGCCCAATATCACAAATCACAATTTGCCTCACAGGGCTTTACAGCATACAACATCCCTCTGTCCTTATGACCCTCGCAGCGGATAAGGAAAAACTCCCCAAAAAAACCCTTTCACGGGGGAAAAAAAACGGTAGAAACC
Organism: Epinephelus moara; assembly: GCF_006386435.1. Taxonomy (NCBI): domain Eukaryota; kingdom Metazoa; phylum Chordata; class Actinopteri; order Perciformes; family Serranidae; genus Epinephelus; species Epinephelus moara. Next base: position 30,848,420 of record NC_065522.1, on the reverse strand, counting down.
TCAGGAAGAGCAACTGAGGAGGGATCCCTCTTCCAGGACGGACAGACGTGTAATAGATGTCATACAGAACAGATCAGCATAATAAATTAACAGTAATCCATATGACACAATGAGACAGAAAGAGAGACAGAGAGAGAGAGAGATGCAGGACAGACGGTAATGACAGTAGCTTACAACAACATTACTGAAAGTAATAATATTATAGTTATAGTTCTGGCTACTGTGGTA
>NC_065522.1:30841058-30847477 GCF_006386435.1 Epinephelus moara | reverse complement strand
GTTTGGGGCCAAGAACAATAACTTCAGTTTTGTCTGAATTTAACATCTGGAAATTGGTGCTCATCCAGGTTTTTATGTCTTTATGGAGTTTAGTTAATTGATTACTTTCTTCTGGCTTCATCGATAAATACAACTGTGTATCATCCGCATAACAATGGAAATTTATAGAGTGATTTCTAATGATGTTACCTAAAGGAAGCATATATAGAGTAAACAGGATTGGTCCGAGTACAGAACCTTGCGGAAGCACAGAACCTTGCGGAAGCACAGAACCTTGCGGAAGGTTTAGTCGACCAAGATTTTCTTTGGTTGACTACAGCCCTACAAATTATAAAGTATTAAAGACCATGAGAGGTCTAGATGCCACAGTGATTGCCTGAAAGCCTCTCAACCTATGAACTCAACCCCTCTGGTAAAGTCAGTGACGGTGACCTGACCCAATGAAAAGAAAAATGATGACCATGTTCAGGACCGTTCACGCCTTGGGAAAGATGGGAGGGCCGATGGCGGACTTCGAGTGGCTCTGCGACTAACTGTTTTAACTCTTCAGTCACTATAAAATTGAGGGGAACTGTTGAGTTTGAGTTGATGTTAACATCAACAACGCTTTGAACGCTTTCGTCGGCTGCTATCATGTAAGCTAGTGTTAACTACTGTTCATGTTACCTCTATGAACGCTAAGTTAACTTACTACCACTAAATTGGTAACCTTACGTTAGTCCTCTAACATTGCCTGAACGACAGATATCGCAGATGTGTGTGTTTTTAAATCATAGCCAGTAAGCTAACGTCACAGTAGCACACAGTGGTACTCCTGTGCTACTGTATGCTACTGTATTTAATGTTACTTATGTTTGCTTCCTGGTTTGATAAAACCCCATCATCTGCGATATTAGTTATTCAGGTGACATTAGAGGAGACTGGCTAAATTGTGTTTTTCCCTTTGTCATTCTAATGTTAATAATGTTCTCCCTTTGGGGATCAAAAAAGTGATTCTTATTCTTATTCTCTTGTCTTTTTAGACTGGATGAGATGAAAGGCCTGCTAATAGGGAAGACCAGAAACACACTTGAAGAATGGAGCTGTTGGAAGGGAAGAGAACAGATGAATATAAAAAGATGAAAAGAAAGGAGTCAAGAAGTTTATGCTTGGTCAAAAATGCAATGAAACTGAGCCTAAAGCTCAATACTGCAGTCAGATTCTCTTTACTATTTTCCAATCCAAAGGACCTTTTCTTTATGTTGGAAAAATGTACACATGATTTTGCAGAAACTTTTAAGTGGTGTTAAAAATAAAATAAATATTGACTTAAAATTCTGCTTTGGTTGAATTTTACATTTGAAAATTTATTTCAAGATTTACCTCATTATGTTTGACAGTAAAACCTTTATCCCAGCACCCCAAATGTATCCAGTCTGTATACCTCTGATTAAAGCTTCATACAGGGGCGTCGGTGGCTTAGTGGTAGAGCAGGTGCCCCATGTACAAGGCTGTTGCCGCAGCGGCCCGGGTTCGAATCCAGCCTGTGGCCCTTTGCTGCATGTCATCCCCCCTTCTCCCTCCTCCTTTCACGCTTACACAATATCGTTGGCCGTTCGATATTGTTATCAAAGTTATTATTACGCATATAAAAATGTTGAAGACACTGGAGATAGAAGAAAACTGGATAAGCAAAATTTAAAAGTTGAAAATAACTTTGATTAAGAGCACGAAAGAGTTACATAGGAACCGAGTATAAGAGCGTAACTGATTAAAACGTAAGATACGGTAAAAGCAAGTCGACAAAATAAAAAAACAAGAGTGGCTAAGATACAGAAAAGAAGAGAAGCCAAGAGAGCAAGAGAGAGAGCTGTGCCGAGCTCACTTGTTTTTATCTGGCCAAAGTGGGCGGGTTTGATAAGGCGGCCTCTTTAGTCGTAAATAGGCTTATTATTTTATTTTGGAGGAAACTTAATGCTTTTATTATACGAGATTGTATACTTTGATATGTTACGCGCGATGGCAAACGCTCCTCTCATTATGGTCAAAATCGGTTCTTAACATCCAATTAACATTAATACAATTATTATACTGCGTGTATTAAGCAGAGTACACGTATAAACGACTTCACATACACACACTCTAGATGAATCTATAGTTGCAACATATAATGAAAAAAGGAACAAAATGAAGAAGCACATATTCATGACAACAAGTTGATTAATAAACCCCAAACTATATCTTAATTCTAAATATAATATGGAATTCCTTACGGGAACTCTTCTTCACTCCGCCACAAGATGGCAGTGTGGCTCCATGTTAAATGAGGGATTAAACGAAATTGAATTTGCAACTCATTAATCTTTTGTTTAACAGGATTAAAATTAAATATCATTCGGATAACGAAAATGGATTATGCACATGTACAGACTAGGGTTGTCAAAAGTATCGATACTCTGAAAAGTATCGATACTCAAACGCTGTATCCGGATACAATACTAATTTACAAAAGTATCGATGCTAACAGTGCACGCCACCTCAGTGCCTGTCGGGTGTGCGTGACGGGTCCGACGGACACGCGCTGTGTAGGCAGCGTCTGGCAGGCGCAGAGCCCTCATTGCAACCCGGCTTGTTGCATGCACACATTTCTCTTGCTGTAATATGGCCAGCGCGGCTGCAGGAGGATCAGAGAAGCCAGTTTTGGTCAAAAATGATAAAGGAAAAAGCGCTCTTTGGAAATATTTAGTGAAGTGAACACAGCACGCTGCAGACGGCAGGTACAGCCCCTCCCCTCACTGCTGTTGCCAGCATCAAACTAAAATATAACTTCTAACGTTAATGTGGGAGCTAAGCAGAAAACTTTATCAGTCATGCCCGTCTATAACATCAATAGACAATGTTAGTTTAACAGGACAACACAATAATGTGTGTCTGAAAAATTATGTTAACTGCGAAGTCACAGATTGAAGCTGAAAAAACATTTGGTTTCTCCCGTAACCCCTGGTTCTCCAATTACATAGTGAGGTAGAAACAGGAGCATCCTGAGCCTAAACTACCAACTCTATTTGATCAGCAACGAAAATATGGTGCCAATTCACCAGAAGCACAGAAAATAAACAGGGCTGTAGATAAATACATTTGTATGGACAGATCTTGTTTCTGGTTGTTATTTATTTTGGGGGGATTTTTTTGTTGTTATCACTGATGTTACTGTTCTGATCTTTATTTAAAAAATGACATGCCTCTTAATTTTTTTGCTGCTGTATCGAAAATGGTATCGAGTATCGAATATTTCCATGGATATCGATATCGAGTTTGAAATTTTAGTATCATGACAACCCTAGTACAAGTTTAGGATTTGGAAAATCAGGCACGGTATGAGATCGCTGCTTGTTCTCGCAATATTTCGGCCACGCTTTGGGAAGCAGAGCTAAATGTGAAACAAACATGGCACCACACTGGTAAGGTAAGACAACACGTTTACAACATGGCACCACACTGGTAAGGTAAGACAACACGTTTACAAGCTTGTTTAGTGGACTAACTTTGCACTTGAAGGTTGCCCTTTCACTTACGTTTTAACAGGTCTGACGCTACTAATGCGCCCCGGCTGTATCTAGGCTAACGGCTAACATGCTAACTATTATTTTTATGTCACTTGAAACAAATTTAGGACGACAGGAGACAGGTTGAAATAAACCGAAATTTCCCTTTAAGACTTTCCTCTTTGATAAAGTTTATAGTTAGGGCTGGCTCAGGCTTGCCTTGTACCAGCCCCCAGTTAGGCTGACTTAGGCCTAGTCTGCCAGGGGACCCCCTATAATACACCGGGCACCTTCTCTCCTTCTCTCTCTCTCTCTCTCTCTCTCATGTCCTGTTACTGCATCTTGCTAACTCGGCCATACTGCATGTCACTAACTCGGCTTCTTCTCCGGAGCCTTTGTGCTCCACTGTCTCTCAGATTAACTCATATTGCAGCGGTACCTGGACAGCGTGACGTGTGTGGTTGTGCTGCTGCTGTGGTCCTGCCAGATGCCTCCTGCTGCTGCTGTTATCATTAGTCATACTTCTACTGTTATTACACATGATTATTGTCACATATGTTTACTATCAGATATTAACATTTACTTTAAACATATTGTACCACAGTAGCCAGAATCATAATTCTAATATTATTACTTTCATTAATGTTGTTGTAAGCTACTGTCATTACCATCTGTCCTGCATCTCTCTCTGTCTCTGTCTCTCTCTCTGTCTCATTGTGTCATATGGATTATTGTTAATGTATCATGTCTGTACGACATCTATTGCACGTCTGTCCGTCCTGGAAGAGGGATCCCTCCTCAGTTGCTCTTCCTGAGGTTTCGACCGTTTTTTTCCCCCGTGAAAGGTTTTTTTTGGGGGAGTTTTTCCTGATCAGCTGCGAGGGTCCTAAGGACAGAGGGATATCGTATGCTGTAAAGCCTCTGAGGCAAATTGTGATTTGTGATATTGGGCGTTATAAATAAAATTGATTGATTGATTGATTGATTGATTGATTTACCGTTACCTAATGTGTAGTGTTTGTAAGACCATACGAAGGCCACCCACCATCTCATGTGAGCCAGCTATTTGAATTGTCACCTACTTAAAACGTGGGCTGACCAATCTCTCATTGAGCCGAGGTCATGCAAACGGTAGCTAACGTGGCTCCATTGACTTGCATGTTAAGTAGCTAGCAGGCTAGCAAGGTAGCTGACTTTGTTGATGTACACTTAACAAAAATATAAACGCAACACTTTTGTTTTTGCTCCCATTTTTCATGAGCTGAACTCAAAGATCTAAAACATTCTCTACACAAAAGACAAATATTGTTCACAAATCTGTCTAAATCTGTGTTAGTGAGCACTTCTCCTTTGCCGAGATAATCCATCCCACCTCACAAGTGGGCTTATCAAGATGCTGATTAGACAGCATGAATATTGCACAGGTGTGCCTTAGGCTGGCCACAATATTTGAGGGAAAATTCAGTGTATTTTGCGGTCTATGGCTTAATTTAAAAGGGAATTAATCTGAAGTACGTCATATATGAACTCTTTAAACACCAAACTGTTCAGAGTTTAACGTTATGTTATTGCCAACACAGCAGACTTTTAAAAATTTTTTTTTACATGTGTGCAAAGCAGACTGCTGCAGTACTGGAAAAATACACAGTACTAGTATGAATTATGCGGTTCATTCAGAAGTGTCAGAGGACTGAGTTGCTGTCCATGTGCTTATTATGTTAATCCCTGTGATGTTTCTTGCACTCTATGTAAAGAAAAGAATGTGCTATACAAATAAATTTGCTTTGCACTGCATTTCCTTGCCTTTGTCTGACCACAAACATATGTTGGATGTTTTGGTACAAACAGGTTATAATGTTAGGTGAAACTAGACGTTGAGAAATAGGTCTGTATTTGTTACTCTTATTTACAGCAAAATTCAAATTCAAATTGATCCAGATCTCTGCCTTAACTTTTGAAATACCCAAATGCAGCCTTTATCTGGATTAAAGGGAGGATTGGATTAATTTACCAGATCTGAATACTGATGCTCAGGATCAGGATCCTCTTGATCTGTGTTGAAATAATCAGTTTTCAGATCAGATCAGGATTTAATCCAATCCGGCCAGGAGTTTTCAGATCAGATCAGGATTTAATCCAATCCGGCCAGGATAATCCTATCAGATCACTTTGACTTTGGGAGTATTTCTATTTCCTGACACTTTATACTTCTACTCATGAGTCATGACACCTCAGCTGTCAGCTAACAACAGGAAACTGAGGCTATAATTAACACGGGCAGAGAAGCTAACGACACCAGAGGAGCTAACGTAGTATCTGACGTGCCATGTTATGTGCTGACCGGGGTCTTTTATGATCAGTTAGGGGCCCAGGTCAAGCCTTTATTATGGCCCAGGTCAAGGATTGATAAGCTAGGTTGAAAGGTTGGATTCCATCTAGATTGTCTCTCTGTCACCTGTCACATTCTGTCTCAAAGTTCACAAAAACAACCAATCTATATATAGACAGGGTAGGTGCAGCTGTTATTCAGCGCAGTTCATGTTGGCTTCGAACCCTCTCTCAGGCAACCCTAGGAGCTTGATTTGATGCTGTACTTCTTGTAATAAACCTTTCTATATACAAGCAAGATGGTCTCCTTCATCACCTTCACATCATCGCTATTTAATAAACAACACTAACGACACCAGAGAAGCTAACGTGGCTTTTAATCGTCGACAGACTGAATATTTATTGAACAAAGCTGCAGTTATATTATTAATAATGAACTTGTAATGTTTAATGAACAAACCTGCTCTGTGTAACCGAAGCTGAGGGTTGAAAACAGCGTCCAGTAGTTTCCGTTGTCGCTCGTTCTCCTCTTTTGATCGACAAAGTTCCTCCTCGTACTCTGCTATC
>NC_065522.1:30839959-30841019 GCF_006386435.1 Epinephelus moara | reverse complement strand
TATATATATATATATATATATATAGATAGATAGATAGATAGATAGATAGATAGATAGATAGATAGATAGATAGATAGATAGATAGATAGATAGATAGATATGGCCTCTTGGACCATTTATATCAGAACTGATTACTGCTTTAGCATTAAAATATATCATATTAAAATAGCCTATATATTAATATTACTACTGTCCCCTTACTGTACAAACTGTAACTAAATCTTTATTCCTGATTATGTGACGTCGCCATTCATGTGTTTCTAGTTAAAATATTGATTTTTGTTTTTTTTGTTTTTTTTGGTAGATTGGCTTATGGGGTGATTTTGAAGGAGTAATTAAGTTAATCTTCTCATAAGTGGATGTAATATGTGGAGACTCCATCTAGGCCGTTTTTCTTCGTTTTGTTTTTTTAAAGTCTATATTTTGCTTTATAAAAATGTGAAAAAGCAGCTGTGACCAAGCTATCACGAGGTGAGTAGCATTGTAAGCATAATTAATAGCGATATACTTCAGTTTGTCTGTGTGTTTTTGAATGCAAGCGGGTCTGCTGACAGTCCAAAATGGCGGCGGTAGGACGAAGCCATGGAGTCTGTTGCTATGGGGCATTGTATTGAGCTTCGCCTCTTGGTATCCATGTTCTTTGACGCGAGGCTACCAAGCGTGTGTCGAGTAATCCAGGAAGTGTTTCCGCGATTGGCGGATGTAGTTTTACATTATATCATATCGTATGAGAATAAATAACTAAATAAACAAATTCAAACAAATAGTAACAATAAATAAATAAACAAACAAAACAGTCAGCAGCTATATTCTATGAAACAAACCAGTATTAACTAAGAAATCTATTACTCCCCTCTGCATTCCCCACACCTTATCTCCCTTGGTTCCCTCTATCCCTTCCAAATTCCAGTCTCGTCCTGCCTCTCTCACCCTTTGTTGTAACGTAATCCTTTCTTCATTATATTTAGTACAGTGCATAATTACATGTTCCACATTTTTTAATTTATTACAAATTGCGCAACCCCGCAAATTTACTTTTCCCAATAAAAATAAAGTTGCC
>NC_065522.1:30827524-30839454 GCF_006386435.1 Epinephelus moara | reverse complement strand
GCCATGACTACTCCAAACAGAGTAACTCCTCGCGTTTGTAAGCTCACTTCAGCGGTAACTTCCTGCAACAACTCAAATCTCGCGAGACCAACTGCCATAAAACACCAAAGAAGAAGAATCTCGCGAGACGTGAGATTTCAGAGCCAGCCTTTCACTCTCTGAAGGAGTGTTTTGACTTGCCACAACAAACATGTCCAAATTTTTACCAGATTTTGACCAACTGGATCTGAAACATGTCCAAATTTTTACCAGATTTTGACCAACTGGATCTGGCTGAGCCATTTGAATTTGATGACCGCCCGTATTTACTTGAACACGGAGTACAGGGACGTACACGGACGCAGAGCTCATTGAAATTGAAGAGTGGACGAGCAGAGAGAGGGAGCAGCAACAGGCAGAGGAACATGTCCGAATCCAGCTCAAGGTAAACACAGATGTTCATTTCTCCTTTCCGTTATGTTGTTGGATAATTATACTTAAAAAAATGCACTTTCAGTGGATGTATTTTGACGTTGTTTGACGCTGTCTGAGTGCCCTATTATTTAATACAGCGCGCGCTCACGGGCTGCAGGCAGGTCAGCCCTAGCTTCATACTGGAGAAAATATTGAACATCCTATCACTCATTTAGACAAAAGTAGATCGGAAAATAGGGCCCAGGTTGAAAAAATCATCAGTTCCCCTTTAAGCCTAAGGTGGAATTGGAAAAGAGAGGTATCTGGTGCCTTTTTTAACGGTCACATTACTGCTGTATGATGGATCGATAGTTATACACTCACTGGACACTTTATTAGGTAGACATGGTGAAGACGAGCTACTGAAGTTCAAACTGAACTGTTCCACCCACAGAAACCGCCCTCTTCATACAAGGTACATTATTCCAGTATACTGTACATGGAATCAATCATTTTATTCATTCATTAATCAACCATTGGTGTTATGTGGACTGTCCGACTTTGGATTGTCTTGCAGTGTCAGGTGACACACTGACCCTTCACAAACTCACAAACTGTCAGACAGCTATATGCTACTCATCTGAGGAAGTGGATAGCCCTGGCATATGTCAAGCTCCAGTGTGAGAAGAGAAAGCTGCAGGACATGGAGCTTGACAGACAAATTAAAAGAAAGACCTTAAGGAAACTGGACTTAGAAATTAAGAAACTACAGAAAGAAGTAAGTGACTTTAATGGACACTGTAAGCATGACTGTGATGCAGTGTATTAATCAATATTATTTCTCTCTCTCTCCACAGCTCAAAGCAGACACTGACTGATTACAGTATTTTTCATTTAAATAAAATGAGGTTGAAGAATATTGTGGTTTCATCTTCATGTTTTCATTCATTGATGTAAAGTACACTGGAGTTATTGGTCCAGTTAACTGGGAATATAATTTGGGAAGGTCATACAGTTATGAAACCTAATAACCACTAATTGTGTTAATGCCAAATACACCTACTTGTATGTTTATTCCAACAATTAATCCTTTTTTATTGGTAAAGATATGTGGATGTCAAAGTATGCTTGGGCAAGATGCTGAACCCCAGATTGCTCCCAATATTAAATGCACCCTGTATGCACCTGGCGATGCTTATTGATTGATTGATTGATTGATTCTTTTGATGACCACACAACTAGGCTGGTGGAATTTGTTTCCAGTACAGCTCATTGATACAGGTTCCAACATAAAGGACATTAAACACATAACATAGATATACAGACAAACACATTATCACATGAATAATTAGGCTATGACAAAAAGAATGTTTTAAATGTTAACTTTTTTTTTTATTGTAGGCTTAATGTATTTTGTACAAAAATGAGGCAAATACGTACATAAGAACATGAAATGACGGTAAAACACATTGATTTCCGATCGCAGTGACAGCTGACTGGACAGATAAGGCACCAGGCTAAACTAAGCCTGGTTGTTAGCCTGGTCGGGACCAGGCTTAGTGCACAGAATAAATCTCCATGGCAACATATGTGCCTCTGCTTTCGAACAGTGCTGAGTTAAGCCTGGATAACCAACATATCCCGGCTTAATCCCTTATCTAGGTTTCGAACAACAGGGCTCAGGTGCTACTCCTGTCAGCTAACAACAGGAAACTGAGGCTACAATTCACACGGGTTTTCTCACCAAAACTGGACAATAGAAGATTTGAAAAACCACATTCAGATGGAAGCATGGATCCATCCTGCCTTGTATCAATGGATCAGGCTGCTGCTGGTGGTGTAATGGTGTGGGGGAGATTTTCTTAGTATCAACTGAGCATGGTTTGTATATAGTCAGTCATTCACTCATTCATTCATTCATCTTCTAACCGCTTCATCCTCTTGAGGGTCGCGGGGGGGGGGGCTGGGGCCTATCCCAGCTGNTGGGGTTTGGGAGAGACAGAACCACATTTTTCAACATTTTAATACATTTTTCGATGAAATGATTAGTCGACTAATCGAAGAAATGATCGACAGATTAGTCGACAATGAAAATAATCGTGAGTGGCAGGCCTAAAGTAAACACGTTACCTGTGTCCCTTATGAGTTAAGAAATCCCACTAAATTGTTACAGAGCATTTGTCCTATGACATATCTAAAGAAAAAAAACATGATGGCCAGAAGTAGAAATAATTAACGACACCACAGAAGCTAACGTGGCTTCTAAACATCAACAGACTGAATATTTATTGAACAAAGCTGCAGTTATATTATTAATAATGAACTTGTAATGTTTAATGAACAAACCTGCTCTGTGTAACCAAAGCTGAGGGTTGGAAACAGTGTCCAGTAGTTTCCGTTGTCGCTCGTTCTCCTCTTTTCATCGACAAAGTTCCTCCTCTTACTCTGCTATCATTATGAATAAATCATCCATCTTTAGCGGCGCAGCTGTAAGAGTTTAACTTAATGAGTTAAACGACAGTGTGACCAGGAGAGATCCAAACTGTGACTCGCAGTCGCATTTTGTGACCATGGAGCTCCAATGCAACTGGCAAATACTGTAAATATAAAAAATAATAAAAAATCTGGTCTCTTTCCAATCATCGTCACTATCATCAGTCTCAGGTTCAGAAGACTCTGCAGTCTTGTCATCAATCTTAAGTTGTAAATGTGTATCTGGATCTGAGTTCCTGGCTGGTTCTGGTCCTCCACAGTCCTTTCCATCAGCCTCTGTTTCCATCTGTTCAGCTGAGCTGCTGGCTGGAGGCTCTGCCTCTCTGTTCTCCTCAGTTTCACTTTGATGAGGCTGTGAGGACTGACAACCAACATACTGATGGTTTCTGAGTTGGTGAGGCCAAGTGAATCTCTGGTCACAAACATGGCAGCTGAGAGGTTTCTCTCCTGTGTGGATTGTCACGTGACCAACTAAGTTTTCTTTGCGCAGGAATATCTTTCCAAACCCCTGTATGAGATCTCATGTGTCTCTTCAGAGTATTTGAGCGAGAATATCTTTTCCCACACTCAGAGCAGGTGAATGGTCTTTCTCCTGTATGAGATCTCATGTGTGACTTCAGATCACCTGAATGAGAAAATCTTTTCCCGCACTCAGAGCAACTAAATGGTCTTTCTCCTGTATGAGTTCTCATGTGTGCCTTCAGAGCACCTGACTGAGAAAATCTTTTCCCGCACACAGAGCAGCTAAATGGTCTTTCTCCTGTATGAGTTCTTATGTGTGCCTTTAGAGCACCTGACTGAAAAAATCTTTTCCCACACTCAGAGCAGCTAAATGGTCTTTCTCCTGTATGAAATCTCATGTGTCTCCTCACATCTCCACTTCGAGGAAATCTTTTCCCACACTCAGAGCAGCTAAATGTTTTTTCTCCTGTGTGAGTTGTCATGTGTGTCTTCAGATTATCGTTTTGAGAAAATCTTTTCCCACACTCAGAGGAGCTAAATGTTTTTTCTCCTGTGTGAGTTCTCATGTGTGTCTTCAGATGAGTTTTTTGAGGAAATCTTTTCCCACACTCAGAGCAGATATATGGTTTTTCTCCTGTGTGAGTTGTCATGTGTGTCTTCAGATGATCGTTTTGAGAAAATCTTTTCCCACACTCAGAGCAGCTAAATGGTTTTTCTCCTGTATGAGTTCTCATGTGTGTCTTCAGATGACCTTTTTGAGAAAATCTTTTCCCACACTCAGAGCAGCTTATTGGTTTTTCTCCTGTGTGAGTTGTCATGTGTGTCTTCAGAACTCCACTTTTACAAAATCTTTTCCCACACACAGAGCAGCTAAATGGTCTTTCTCCTGTATGGGATCTCATGTGTATTGTCAGTGTTGAACTGTGACTATATTTTTTCCCACACTCAGAGCAGCTAAATGGTTTCTCATCAGCACTATATTCCAAATCACTCACAGGGTCTTCATCATTTCTAAGAGAGTTTAAACCTGACTGAGGTTCTCTGGTCTCTGTCCAATCATCATCATCGTCACTGTCATCAGTCTCAAGTTGTAAATGTGTATCTGGATCTGAGTTCCTGGCTGGTTCTGGTCCTCCACAGTCCTGAAGCTGTGAGGACTGAGGTTTCTCTTCATCATCTTCACTCTTCACAGGGACAGAGGAGAATGTGAACTCCTGTTCCTCTTTAATGTGTGGAGGCTCTGGGTCCTCCTGGTCCTCTTTAATGTGTGGAGGCTCTGGGTCCTCCTGGTCCACACTGGAGCTCCACTCCTGCTGCTCAGGGGGAACCTCTTCTTTAACCACCAACAGCTGCTGGACGTCTGCAGGAAACAGGAAACACACAGATGTTACAGAGAAATGTTGTCGTTCATTCACATCACAGCTCAAAAACTCCTTACTGAACTTCTACAGATCTCTGAGCATCAAACAGCTTCACAGTGTTCACTCAGCTGTGTCAGAGTGAGTGAGGTTGAGGTAAGCTTTCATTTTCGCAGCAATCATTAACATCCATTGAGACTCTTGTCATGTTTGGAGGCTCCAGTGCAGCTCTTCATTTGTTCAGGCTTATGTGAATTATTAAGTTAAGTTTATATACTTTATTAATCCCCCTGAGGGGAAATTCAATGTTTTCACTCTTGCTTGTCAATTACACACAGGTCCGAAAGTCACACACGCTCAAACAGGACCTATACATGCACAAAGTGGAGAGATGTCAGAGTGAGGGGGCTGCCCTTTGGTCAGGCGCCCCGAGCGGTTGGGGGGTTCGGTGCCTTGCTCAAGGGCACCTCGGCAGTGCCCAGGAGGTGAACTGGCACCTCTCCAGCCACCAGTCCACGCTCCATATTTGGTTCCGACGGGGACTCGAACAGGAGACCCTCCGGTTCCCAACCCAAGTCCCTATGGACTGAGCCACTGCCATGGAGAATGACTGTCCATGGGATGCCAGAGTTTGCTGTCAGTCAAGTTTGACAGTTTGCCCATCGAGATCTGTTTCCTCTAACACTGTCCCGGCCCAAACAGCAAANCCACTGCCATGGAGAATGACTGTCCATGGGATGCCAGAGTTTGCTGTCAGTCAAGTTTGACAGTTTGCCCATCGAGATCTGTTTCCTCTAACACTGTCCCGGCCCAAACAGCAAACAAAGCATGCATGAACAGGAAGCTACCCCCCCCCCCCCAGGTGCTGTGCTCAAACCACTGAAGTACTGCAGAAAGTGTTAAGGCGGAATTAATACTTATGCATTGAACCACTGTCCATGTTTGTGAGCTGAAACCATTTCCCTCAGTGGAAACAAAGCTTTAATTTATTTTAATTTCACAGATAAGAAACAAACTGTGAAGAAGAGGAAATCTCTGCTATTTGCTAGGCTAATTTATACAATGTAAAGGGCCATAGACTTGTGCTAAAAACATTAGCATATTGTATTTGTGGGGACAATGTGTCCAGATAAAGACAAGTACTTTGTGAGCTACAGTGAAGCTGAGTTGTGTACTTGTGTTTGAAATTGTTCCTACTAAGCCATGTTTAATGTGTGTTTTAGGTGTTTTGAATCAACTAAACTTTATAGCATTTCACAGAGCCCCAACGGAAAATAGCTAACGAAGTCGGAGAAGCTAATGGATCCGGAGAAGCTTACGGCACCAGAGAAGCTAACAGCACCAGTGAAGCTAACGACACCAGAGAAGTAGGGATGTCCTGATCCGATCCTTGGATCGATATCGGCGTCAATCACGTTATTTTTACAAAATTGGTAATAAAAGATTGGAGATATCAAAACAACAACAATAGCCAGGTTTTTCATCTATGTTGCTCATTGTTGCCTCCGCTTTCCAATGTGTAAAGTGTGGCAATGCTGTCTATTTTATAAATATATTTTTTATAAGACAGTCAGCTGATGGCTTGCTCACCTCCAGACACTGAGGTACCTCCAGACACACTCACCGGTGCTGTCGGCCAGTGGGATAGCTCGATCAGCTGAGCCCAGGTAGACCAGCCCCTACATTATGCCGCTCCTGGCAGTATAGCGAGAGTTGCTGGTGAGTGAGAAATGAGCCAGAAGTCCTCTGCTCACTCGGCCTACCACGGCATTTTACACCGCTCAAAGTCCGCGAAATAGGTGCGCTTCCCTGTGGAATATCATCCATCCGGCCACCAGCCTCACCTCAGAGATTCCGCCATGGATATCAGGGGATCCTACGGAGCCTTCACGCCCGAACAATGCTGGAGCGTTACAGCATTCACCCTCGGTCTCCTGACTTGGCAAAAGCCGGGGGTTACTTTCCGTTTCATTATTCCTTATTTGGAACCTTCAGGCCAGGTTGATTTACTGTTTTCAAACTGAAATGAGTCAGAGCCAACAGTGGATTTTCTTTATCTCCTTGTTTGCAGGAAAACCTGGGGTGGAGTTTTCTTTTGTTTAGTGAACTTCGTCGATTGATCTGAATTAAACTGTGATATGTTATTTGGAAATCCCAGAGTGGAGTTTTTTGTTTGAACTGGATTGAACTGACTGAACAGAACTTTGGTGGAAAAAGATATACTTTCTTGAAACTGATTACTGTTGTATTTGTCTTTTTGTATAGTATGGTATAATTCTTTTGTTCTACAGAAACAAGATAAAAACAATTTAATTTTGGTGTTGAGGGACCTGTTTTATGGGTTTTATTGTTTCTTTGTGGGGTTTGACTGAGTAAAAGAAAAATATTTGTTTCACGTGTCAAACCGCGACAAAAGATAGAGACCTATTTTGTAACGAAACCAAAGAAGCCAATGGCATCGGAGAAACTAGCGGCACCAAAGAAGTTAATGACACCAGAGAAGCTACTGACACAGGGCGTAAAATTAACACCCACCGAGCGCCAATGACAGTTAAAAAATGAGATACGCGTGTAAAACAAAAACAAATACCTGCCGGTGGCCGATGGAAAATTTTGAATTGCAAGTGGGTTTTTTATGTGCTTCAACCATTTCTCCCAGCTGTGTCAGACTATTTTGACCCTTGTGGCTTATTGTACGTGTGCCGGGAATTCATGACGTCAGCTACCGGAACTTCTGGTATTCTGTGGTAACTTCTGAGCAAGATGTGGCAACACATTCCTGGCACGAAGCCACCGCCAGAAAAAAGGAAAAACTAAGGTAAACATGTTGGACTTGTACAAGAAGAACAGACAGTTAAACGGAGTACAAATATCGCACGGCATTTCACTGAAAAATGGAAACTAGATGAGGTTGGCCAGCCGCGGTCGTGGCTGACCTCCGACCCCACACCAACACGATGAGCTGCAGCCTTTGTCGCAAGCACCCCAAAGAAACAGAGGCCAAATCCCTTTGTTTGAGGGACACAGAACATGAAATTATTAGGGCTGCAGTCTCCTGCTTGACTAGTCGATTATTTTGTCGCTATGCTCTCGTCCGACCAAATTTTCATTAGTCGAATAATCGCCATGTTACTTTCATAAGGAGAAAAGTGCTCCATCAATAGCTTTCCAGGATTAATCCATTATTTCCTGCAGCAGGGGGGGAAACAACAGGCTAAGTTACCTGTGAAAATGGGGGTGTTTTCAAAATTTATTGTGAAGTCACAATAAATTGTGACTTCACAATTTATTGTTTTTTATCTGTGAAATACAAGTAAATACATGCTTCGTTTCCACTGAGGGAAACGGTGACAGTATAACGTTACAGAAACTGACAGGAGGTCTGCGTCACCGCGACGCTGAGCGTGAGGGTGGAATAAAGCCTCCATTAAAATAGCATTTTAAGTCTTGTGTGTGATTTATCCTTCAGGGATTTATACTTTGGGATTTATCCTGGCTTCGTATGAACAGAGGAAATCTCTGCTTGTCGCTAGGCTAATTTATACAATGTAAAATGCCATTGGCTGGCGCTAATAACGTTAGCATGTTGTATTTGTTTCAGAAGTGTGTTTAGTATAAGACAGTTTTGTCGGTGAATGTTGTGAGTTGTAATGGAGTCAAATTATGTGCCGTTACCTTTGTTACATGTTGCTATTGTCCCTGGCTTTATATGAGACAAGGGGAAGATCGCTAGACGCTTGGCTAATTAATACAATGTAAAATGCCATAGGCTTGTGCTAATAACATTAGCATGTTGTATTGGTGGTGGAAATGTGTCCAGATAAAGACAAGTGTTTGTCAATTCTGTGATTTATAGTGAAGTCGATTTATATACTTGTGTTAGAAACTGTCTCTATTAAGCCATATTTAATGTGTGTTTTGAATCAACTAAGCTTTACAGCACTTAACACAGTCCTCCACCGCCGACTAGCGTTTTGGAGGTGTAACTGCAGAGTGACACAGACACATTACCGCAGAAGTAAAAAATAAGGTGCAGATTTTTTTCCTCACGACTAAGTGATTAGTTGAAGATTGGTCTACTTTAGTTGACCAAGTTCTTTGGTTGACTACAGCCCTACAAATTATAAAGTATTAAAGACCACGAGAGGTCTAGATGCCACAGTGATTGCCTGAAAGCCTCTCAACCTATGAACTCAACCCCTCTGGTAAAGTCAGTGACGGTGACCCAACCCAACGAAAAGAAAAATGATGACCATGTTCAGGACCGTTCACGCCTTGGGAAAGAAGGGAGGGCCAATGGCGGACTTCAAGTGGCTCTGCGGACTTCAAGTGGCTCTGCGACTAAGTGTTTTAACTCTTCAGTCACTATAAAATTGGCGGGAACTGTTGAGTTTGAGTTGACGTTAACATCAACAACGCTTTGAACGCTTTCGTCGGCTGCTATCATGTAAACTAGTTTTAACTACTGTTCATGTTACCCCTATGAACGCTAAGTTAACTTACTACCACTAAATTGGTAACATTACATTAGTCCTCTAACATTGCCTGAACGACAGATATCGCAGGTGTGTGTGTGTGTGTTTTTAAATCATAGCCAGTAAGCTAACGTCACAGTAGCATACAGTAGCACACAGTGGTACTCCTGTGCTACTGTATTTAATGTTACTTATGTTTGCTTCCTGGTTTGATAAAACCCCATCATCTGCGATATTAGTTATTCAGGTGACATTAGAGGAGACTGGCTAAATTGTGTTTTTCCCTTTGTCATTCTAATGTTAATAATGTTCTCCCTTTGGGGATCAAAAAAGTGATTCTTATTCTTATTCTCTTGTCTTTTTAGACTGGATGAGATGAAAGGCCTGCTAATAGGGAAGACCAGAAACACACTTGAAGAATGGAGCTGTTGGAAGGGAAGAGAACAGATGAATATAAAAAGATGAAAAGAAAGGAGTCAAGAAGTTTATGCTTGGTCAAAAATACAATGAAACTGAGCCTAAAGCTCAATACTGCAGTCAGATTCTCTTTACCATTTTCCAATCCAAAGGAACTTTTCTTTATGTTGGAAAAATGTGCACATGATTTTGCAGAAACTTTTAAGTGGTGTTAAAAATAAAATAAATATTGACTTCAGCAAGTCGACAAAATAAAAAAACAAAAGAGTGTACGAAAAACATAAAAGCAAGAGAGGCTAAGATACAGAAAAGAAGAGAAGCCAAGAGAGCAAGAGAGAGAGCTGTGCCGAGCTCACTTGTTTTTATCTGGCCAAAGGGGGCGGGTTTGATAAGGCGGCCTCTTTAGTCGTAAATAGGCTTATTATTTTATTTTGGAGGAAACTTAATGCTTTTATTATACAAGATCGTATACTTTGATATGTTACGCGCCATGGTAAACGCTCTTCTCAGCGTCACCGCTGAAATGTTCACTTATAGCCTCTCTTTGGCATTTGAGGAGCAGTTTTGTAAAACTCTTGAACATGTAATGGCTCCTTAATTAGCAAGTTGACTTTACATAGACGGCATATCTTTTCAATTTTTCCTGACATTGTGTTGTTTGGTTTGTTCACCGCTCCGCGACATGCGCATTAAGGCCCGAACATACTCAGGCGGAACATACGCGGAACGGATTCCGTGGAGGTCCACGCGGACTCAAAGCGGACGTCCGCAAGCCCTGTGCGCGCAAAGCTCAGATTTTACGACTGCGTGGACTCCGCTCCGCGCACCAGGTACTGCTCGGCATGTATTTTTCACATCACAGGGATTTTTCACGGACATTTTTACAGGAAACTACAACGCGGAAGTGAGCTCGACTATGAAAGCCCGAATGACTGCGGACATTCCNCCCCCTCGATTCGTCAGCATGCTCAACACACGCGCTGTCTCCCCCCCACACCTCGCGATTGCATCGTCATTTAAAAAAGACATCGTGAAACAACCCTTCTATCGCCGATAGATCCGACTATATCTTAATTTTAAATATAATATGGAATTCCTTACGGGAACTCTTCTTCACTCCGCCACAAGATGGCAATATGGCTCCATGTTAAATGAAGGATTAAACGAAATTGAATTTGCAACTCATTAATCTTTTGTTTAACGGGATTAAAATTAAATATCATTCAGATAACGAACATGGATTATGCAAATGTACAAGTTTAGGATATGGAAAAGAAAACAAAAAGGGAAACAAATGTATAATTTCACTTCCAGAGACATACCAAGTCTCTGTAACAACTTAGTTTCTGCTCAGGAACGCATACCTAATTTAGGACATTAAAATCTTTTAAGTCTCCTCTTCACCCCATTGTCCATGAGATGGTGTGATTCCACGGGGTGGTGCGAGGGGACATCTTAGAAAGCATTGTCTTAACATCCTTTTGGCACCCGGATGTCTGGAGGGAGCATCTTTCATGACCAGAGTCAGCTTGGGGGCAGGGTTATAAACATTTGACCCTCCTTGTGGCCTTCTCATTGTCTATTTATTTGTAGTCCAGAATGTGGAGAGTTTAGAAAGGCTGTGTTGTTCCTACAATAGCAATATTTATAAGGATATGCAGCCCATTGGTGTAATTTCGTGAGAGGGGTTTCAGGACCTCATGATGGAGCTGGAGCCACGATATGAAATTCCCAGTCGCACAACAATCTCAGCACACATAGTGCAGCTGTATGACACCACACGGGAAAACATAAAGGCTATTTTAACCCTATGGGCACGAACGACGCATAGTGCGTCCAAATTCACACCTGTTCTTCTCTATTGATTTTCTCCGTGAACGTGCGTCATAGCGAGAAGCCATGCATATCACGTGAAACAGCGAAATTGTAGTTTTCCGACAAGGCCAAGCACTTGTCGGTAGTCTAATGTTTTCATAGCGAAAAAAAATGATAAAGTTACACTAAAATGATGTATAACAGAGCTTTCATACAGCTCTGCACACACACTCTTGGATGGATTACTCGCGAATGCAGGGTTGCACAGAAATGCCACAGATATCACATGAAAGCACAGGAGCAGAGCTTTCCACACATCATTGTGCTGTCATCTCATCATGCTATAAATCCAGATTTATTGTCTACAAAATAAAAACCTGACGAATTTCTTCACAATCCATTATACAGATCTTGTTATCAGTCACTTCATATAGTGAGGAATATCGTATCTTACCACGTCTTAGGCTTGCGTGTGTTTCTCCCTGTCTATCCACATTTGTAGTCCGGCTTTCAAGAT
>NC_065522.1:30824536-30826842 GCF_006386435.1 Epinephelus moara | reverse complement strand
GCCACTGTCGGCACAATGCGCTCTTGCGCCGCGGTAGCACATACACAATGAATGGGTTCGTCGGTGGAGGTCTGCGCTTTGCGCGCTCTGTGTGAAAAGGGCTTAAGTCCCACTGTCGGCAGCGTGGAAATAAGTCAAAGTGTGGAGGAGATGGACCGGGTTAGGCGGCGGATCTCCGGGGAAGCCTGCTCCGTTCTCCCCGTAGTTCAAATAATTTCAACTCTGAGCGCAGCGCTCGGGCGGAAAAGCAGAGTGGTGCGCGACGCCCTCTCCATAGACAAACAATGGGACAACCAGCGCAAAGCGGTTTTACAGCTGATCATGTGTAGAGGCCTTTAGGGACCGTTCGCCACGGTACCGCTGCTGGGCAGTGTGGAAATAAAGCCCTTTTCACACAGAGCGCGCAAAGCGCAGACCTCCGCCGACGAACCCATTCATAGTGTATGTGCTACCTTGGCGCAAGAGTGCACCGAGACTCTTTATCTGATGACACAGTTTCTCTAGATGGCATTGCTCTGGCCTCTCGCACTACCGTAAGAAACACCAACCTGTTCAGAGTTTAATGTTATGTTATTGCGAACACAGCGGACTCTAAAAAAAAGCTTTTTTTACATGTGTGCAAAGCAGACTGCTGCAGTATTGGAAAAATACACAGTACTAGTATGAATGATGCGGTTCATTCAGAAGTGTCAGAGGACTGAGTTGCTGTCCATGTGCTTATTATGTTAATCCCTGTGTTGTTTCTTGCACTCTATGTAAAGAAAAGAAAGTGCTATACAAATAAATTTGATTTGCACTGCATTTCCTTGCCTTTGTCTGACCACAAACATATGTTGGATGTTTTGGTACAAACAGGTTATAATGTTAGGTGAAACTAGACGTTGAGAAATAGGTCTGTATTTGTTACTCTTATTTACAGCAGTTTCAGGAAGTATGGCCAAACAATATTTTTCTATGCTTGAAATTACTTACAACTAAAACACTAATTTAGATTAAGTGTAATGAACATCTTGAGTATCAATATCTAGGAGAAGTGGAGCTGAGGCTTTGTCAAATCCACCTCTGAGGTGGGATCCAAATAATCCTGAAATCTGGTATTAAATTGATCCAGATCTCTGCCTTAACTTTTGAAATACCCAAATGCAGCCTTTAACTAGATTAAAGGGAGGACTGGATTAATTTACCAGATCTGAAAACTGATGCTCAGGATCAGGATCCTCTTGCTCTGTGTTGAAATACCTAGTTTTCAGATCAGATCAGGATTTAATCCAATCCGGCCAGAATAACCCTATCAGATCACTTTGAAATACTGGGCCCAGAGGAGCGAACGGCACCAGAGAAGCTAACGACATCACAGAAGCCAACAGCACCAGAGAAGCTAACGACACCAGAGAAGCTAACGACACCAGAGAAGCTAACGACACGAAGCTAACGACACCAGAGAAGCTAACGACACCAGAGAAGCTAACGACACCAAAGAAGCTAACGACACCAGAGAAGCTAACGACATCAGAGAAGCCAACGACACCAGAAAAACTAACTCCACCAGAGAAGCTAACGGCACCAGAGAAGCTAACGGTACCAGAGAAGCTAACTGCACCAGAGAAGCTAACGACACCACAGAAGCTAACAACACCAGAGAAGCTAACGGCACCAGAGAAGCTAACGGCACCAGAGTAGCTAACGACACCACAGAAGCTAACAACACCACAGAAGCTAACGGCACCAGAGAAGCTAACGACACCAGAGAAGCTAACGTGGCTTTAATCGTCGACAGACTTAATATTTGTTGAACAAAGTTGCAGTTATATTATTAATAATGAACTTGTAATGTTTAATGAACAAACCTGCTCTGTGTAACTGAAGCTGAGGGTTGGAAACAGTGTCCAGTAGTTTCCGTTGTCGCTCGTTCTCCTCTTTTGATCGACAAAGTTCCTCCTCGTACTCTGCTATCGTTCTTTCCAACAGCCCAAATATCTCTTCAGCAGCCGCAGTTAGTCGCTGCTTCACCAACGATCTCAGCATTTGGACTTTAGACATATTCACACTTTAAAAGCAGTGAGCATTTAAATACGAACTCTTCCAAGT
Source organism: Epinephelus moara (assembly GCF_006386435.1). Taxonomy (NCBI): domain Eukaryota; kingdom Metazoa; phylum Chordata; class Actinopteri; order Perciformes; family Serranidae; genus Epinephelus; species Epinephelus moara. The sequence goes on along the minus strand of NC_065522.1, from coordinate 30,824,754 downwards.
GTGCTGTTTATTATCCAAGTCTCGAGGCGTTTGAGCTCGTGATGTTGCGTGCTGTACCGATGCTTCCAAGCCGAGTAAGGAGGATCTTAATCCAGGAAGTACTTCCGCGATGCGCGGGTTTTTTTCTTCTTCTTTCAATTTTAAACTTAAAAGGTGCATACCGCCACCTACTGTACGGGAGTATGTAGAACAGGATCTAGTTTTACATTATATCATAT
>NC_065522.1:30821741-30824220 GCF_006386435.1 Epinephelus moara | reverse complement strand
ACAGACAGCACCCTCTGCCTCAACATTTTTAACAACTAGCCTAAATAAAGGGTAGATTGATTACACTGGAAGGTTAGTGTAAGGGGATGATGGCGTGGTTGCCTGGCCACCCTGCCCTTTTCCATTAGTGGCATTCAAATAAAAAAGAAAAACAGTAAGAAATGCATTAACAATAAAAAAAAGCCACATCCTGACAGCTGAATATAGATGACAGTATTACGTTGAGCTAACTGCTAAACAGATACAAAAATAACATAAAGTACAAGTGGTTATTCCGGATTTAACCCTTTGAAACCTGGAGAGACATCAGCTTCCTTGTGCTGCATCCAGACGCCTTTCATAAGCGTATGAACCTTTGAAACCCGAGCGAATTGGTTCGGTTTCTTTCGAAAACGTCCTTACAAGGCAATGAGCCCCTCGGCAAATATCAAGAAAATAGCAAAACGTAACAAGAGCTGAAAAAGTTGAAAAAGAAAAGAAAGAGGGGGATCCAGTTGGTCAAAATCGGGTACAAATTCAGCCATGACTACTCCAAACAGAGTAACTCCTCGCATTTGTAAGCTCACTTCAGCGGTAACTTCTGCAACAACTCAAATCTCGCGAGACCAACTGCCGTAAAACACCAAACGAAGAAGAGTCTCGCGAGACGTGAGATTTCAGAGCCAGCCTTTCACTCTCTGAGTGAGTGTTTTGACTTGCCACAACAAACATGTCCGAATTTTTACCGATTTTGACCAACTGGATCTGGCTGAGCCATTTGAATTTGATGACCGCCCGTATTTATTTGAACACATAGGACACAGACGAACACGGACGCAGAGCTCATTGAAATTGAAGACTGGACGAGCAGAGAGAGGGAGCAGCAACAGGCAGAGGAACATGTCCGAATCCAGCTCAAGGTAAACACAGACGTTCATTTCTCCTTTCCGTTATGTTGTCGGATAATTATACTAACAATCCGTGTGAAAAAAATGCACTTTTAGTGGACGTATTTTGACGTTGTTTGATACTGTCTGAGTGCCCTATTATTTAATACAGCACACGCTCATGGGCTGCAGGCAGGTCAGCCCTAGCTTCATACTGGAGAAAATATTGAACATCCTATCACTCATTTAGACAAAAGTAGATCGGAAAATAGGGCCCAGGTTAAAAAAAACATTAGTTCCCCTTTAAAGCAAAATTTCGGTTCATTTCAACCTGTCTCCTATCGTCCTAAATTTGTTTCAAGTCACTAGTGACGTAGAAATAATCGTTAGCATGTTAGCCATTAGCCTAGATACAGCCGTAGCGTCAGACCTGTAAAAACGTAAGTGAACGGGCAACCTTTCAAGTGCAAAGTTAGTCCACTAAACAAGCTTTTTCTCCACAAAGACTGCCTCATATCGTTAGGATAAATGTCAGAGAACATATAGAAAACAACATGTAAACGTGTTGTCTTACCTTACCGGTGTGGTGTCATGTTTGTTGTTTACCATTTAGCTGCAACCAGTCCCATTCCTTGCAACAGAGGTATTCCTCTTCTGTGGGCATTGGGGTACAGCATTCACAGGTAACGTTACACCACCAATCTCCAGAGCTAAATCCTTCCAGCAGCCATTCCTCCTCTGTCGTCCTCTAACGTTACCTGTTGCGCCTCTCTCTCTCTCCTCCTCCATTCTTCAATTTCAAGAAGCTCTTCATCAGTGTATTTTGGCTCAAATAAATAAGGGCGGCCATCGCCTCTCGATGTGGAAACCCTCTATACTAACATTCCACATTTAGGTGGTCTTCAGAGTTGTTGTCTTACCTTATGTGTGTTTACCGTTTACCTCTGCTTCCCAAAGCGCGGCCGAAGTATCGCAAGAACAAGCAGCGATCTCATACACTGCCCGAAATCTCGCGAGAACAAGCCGCAGTAGCTGCAAGGCAGAACCGGACAGTAGCCTGAAAGGTTCATTCATTTATTTTTTGAAAGATTTATAGAATAATGGCTGACTTTTTGCCAGACTTCGATTTTGTGGAGGAGGAATTTGATTTTGCAGAGTTTGATGGCCGCTCTGATTTATTTGAGCCAGAATACACTGACGAAGAGCTTCATGAAATTGAAGAATGGAGGAGGAGAGAGAGGCACAACAGGTAACGTTAGAGGACGACAGAGGAGGAATGGCTGCTGGAAGGCTTTAGCTCTGGAGATTGGTGGTGTAACGTTACCTGTGAATGCTGTACCCCAATGCCCACAGAAGAGGAATGCCTCTGTTGCAAGGAATGGGACCGGTTGCAGCCTTAGCTAAATGGTAAACAACAAACATGGCATCACACCGGTAAGGTAAGACAACACGTGTACATGACGTTTTCTGTATGTTCTCTGACATTTATCCTAACGATATGAGGCAGTCTTTGTGGAGAAAAAGCTTGTTTAGTTGACTAACTTTGCACTTGAAAGGATACCCGTTCAATTACGTTTTTACAGGTCTGACGCTACGACTGTATCTAGGCTAAC
>NC_065522.1:30812981-30821241 GCF_006386435.1 Epinephelus moara | reverse complement strand
ATTCTTTTTGCAGAGAGAAAGCCTAAATTCATAAAGTAGTGTGTGGAGCTTGATTTGACATGTTCCAGTGATTGTCCAAGAAGGCATGTGATGGGGCAGGCAGGTACATGAACCTTAAACATATCTGTTAGCACCTTTGTTATGCCAAGCCAGAATGTCTTGACTGCCGGGCAGTCCCATAGAAGATGTCATAATGATCCATGCCCCCCACAGTTATGCCAACATTGATCTGACAGATCTTTATTTATTTTGGATATACGAGAGGGTGTCATATAAGCTCTGCATAATATCTTAAATTGTATAATCCGGTACCGAACACACCTGGATGACACAATACCCTTCTTCCATATAGCATTCCACTGTTCTGGAGTCAGTGACACACCAAGATCCTTCTCCCATGCGTCTCGCGATGCTTCAGGTGAAGACGCCACGCTAGACAAACAGCTCCGGTGCTCAGACCTTAAATTCGTCTAAAATCCTCAACAGAGAAACCATAACTCAAAACCCTGCCACAAAAGTTTGTTGGAAATGAGTAAGTTTGCGGCGATGTCAGAATCTGCGCAAATAAACCTATCGATGAGAAGTAAAAGCAAGCTTGATGGCTCAGACACGCCAGAATGGGCTCAGCAGCTACTCTTCCAACTACAAACGCTCAGTAACAAAGTTGATGAGAAGATTGACAGTGTTGCTGAGGCAATCAAGACCCTGAACGAGGACACGCGAGCAATCCATCAGAGAATTACGAACGCAGAGGAACGCATATCAACACTGGAAGACACGCTTGAAGCAACCACCGACCAGGCGAAACAGCATGACAAGACAATTCAACAGCTACTTCAAAAAATTAATGACCTTGAAAATAGGTCTCGACGCAATAATTTAAGATTCACCTCAATTCCTGAGGGCCTGGAAGGCAACAGGTTGGTGCCCTTTGTGGGAAAGTTGCTCTGCTACATCCTTGACAGGGCCGAAGGCGCACCACCAGATATCGAGCGTGCACACCGCACATTCAGACCCAGACCTGCTGCAGGTGAACCACCGCGTCCCATTCTCATCAGACTACTACGATGGAGCGTCAAACAAGAAATCCTCACCTCACTTTTCGGTCTTCCAGGACTTCTCAGCCGAGATTCAACACTTTTCGGTCTTCCAGGACTTCTCAGCCGAGATTCAAAGACAGCGCTCCAGCTTCGTGGACATCAAAAAGACGCTACGGAAAGCCGGCCTACAGTACGGCTTGATCTACCCGGCAAAGCTGCGCGTCACCCTGGGAGATGGGCAGCAGCGCATCTACTCCTCTCCACATGAAGCTGTCGAAGACGTAAAAACCAAGATACCTAACTACTTCTGAGTGGTATGTTGTTGATTAGCCCTCTCTATGCTATTCCGAATGTTCATTATGAGAACACTAAAATATGGCATAATCTGCTAAAATGCAGGTAAATGCATAAAAGAGGGAAACGTCTAATAACATTCTGATATTATGAACATTACTATTATTTTTATTATTTTTTTGATTGCTTAATGTGCATTAAGAAACATGTTAAGTTATGCATGGAAAAGGGTTTGAGGTATTTTCATTATAGAACTGACACCCCCACTAAAGTAGTATTACGCCTTATTTTATTCTTTTTTCTTTTGGTTTCTCAAATCTTTACAATGTAGGATCTGGGCACGGGCCTACTGCACTAGCCTCGTCTGTACTCACCTCTCCCTCGCGGATACAGAGGCACTCGCCTCATTATTTTTAGTTCCCCCCCGTTTTTTTTTTTTGTTTGTTTTTTTTTGCAACATACAATCAATCCCAAATGTGTTATTTTAAGCATGGTAGGGGATTTTGTATGCTAATTCTGCCCACCTCTTTGTATGAACAACACTATTAGTAACATCAGAGTGGTGAGCTGGAATGTCAATGGTGCCCAAAACTCTGTAAAACGATATAAAATCCTTGCACATTTAAAATCTCTGAACTGCGACATAGCTATGTTACAGGAATCTCACCTGTCTGATGTACAGTCTATGAATATGAAGAAGAAATGGGTAGGACAGATCTTTTCCTCTCCAGGAACAGGTAAATCTCGGGGAGTCTGTATCTTGATAGCAAAAAATATCCCATTTAAACTAAGCCTGAGCATAATAGATAAGGAGGGCAGATATATTATTATAACTGGCTTTCTATACAATGTCAAGTGCACTCTCATTAACGTCTATGCCCCCAATACTACACAGGCAACTTTCATTACATCCCTTGGCTCTATTATCACTAAAGCTATAGAGGGCCCTATTATCATGTGCGGGGATTTTAACTTGGTACAAGACCCACTGGTAGACCGCTCTGGTTCCCCATTGCCCTCGGACAGAATCTCTGGAGGAGCAATGGAAGAGCTACAATCACTACTCGCAATAACTGACATTTGGCGCCTGATGAAACAAGATATACGAGAATATACTTACTACTCTAGAGTACATAATTCTTATTCAAGAATTGATTACATATTAATGTCCAAGCAGTTTATTCAAAATGTGATTGATGCCCATATACATAGCATCATATTATCCGACCATGCACCTGTTTCTGTCTCCTTTTTCCCATCACCCAGCATGTGTAAAACCAAAAAGTGGAGGCTAAATAATTTTCTATTAAAGAATGTTGATTTTGCTGATCTTATAGAAAAAAAAACTATTGATTTCTTTGATATAAACTTAAAATCAGTCTCTTCAGTCTCCACTGTCTGGGAAGCCTTTAAGGCTACATGTAGGGGATGGGTGATTAGTTATTCGTCAGCGAAAAAAAAGAAACGCATGGAAAGAAAAATTAAACTTGGCAATGAACTTAAAGCGCTAGAGGAACAACACATGTCCAACCCTTCTAATTTGAAACTAAGGAGGTCTATATTCACGGTTAAAGCTGACCTGCAAAGCCTGTTGCATGAAGAAACAGCTAATGCTCTTTTCCAGCTACGTAAGAGACATTTTGAATCAGGTGATAATGCAGGCAAAATGCTCGCCCACAAATTAAAGCAAGTGGAGAACATGCACTTTATACCAGCTATTAGTGATAGCAAAGGCACTCCTCATACTGATAATACCTCCATTAACTTGGCATTTAAACAATTTTACTCTAATCTTTATACATCGGAATATAAGGCAAAGGATCAAGACCTTAACAAATTCTTTAATGGGCTGGATCTCCCAGCTCTTAGTGTCAGTGAGAATGCAGAGATGGAGTCTCCTATCACTCAGTCAGAAATTGAGCAAGCAATTAGCAAACTAGCATCAGGTAAAACCCCTGGCGAAGATGGCTTCACTATAGAATTTTACAAACGCTACAGCAAAGTTCTTTCACCAATTCTTTTAATGCTCTTCAATGAGGCAATTGAAACTGAATTGATGCCTCCCTCTATGCGACGAGCCATCATTACTGTCTTGCCCAAACCTGGAAAAGACCATAAAAAGATGGAAAACTATCGACCTCTCAGTATTTTAAATAATGATTAAAAGATTCTAGCAAAGATACTTGCTCTTAGACTGGAGAGAGTGATTCCATCTCTGATTCATATAGACCAAGTGGGGTAAATATCAGGACGGGTCTCAGCCAATAACATGCGCAGACTTTTGCATGTCATAACAGCCGCAAATAACCTCACAACTCCTGCAATTGCCGCGTCTTTAGACGCAATGAAAGCCTTTGACCGCATTGAATGGCAATTTTTTGCTTTTTACATTATCTAAATTTAATTTCGGCCCATTTTTTATGCACTGGGTAAAAACTCTTTATGGAGCACCAGTCTCAAGTGTCAAAACCAATGGGCTGATATCTGCCCCATTTAGTCGACATCGTGGGGTCCATCAAGGATGCCCCATCTCCCCGTTGTTATTTGTTCAATGCATAACTATAATTTCAAATTGAATTTGCACGCTGATGACATATTAGTCACTTTAAATGAACCCTCAGAGTCATTACCTGCCCTGCTTGAACTAGTGGAAAATTTCAGTTACCTCTCAGGTTATAAGATAAATTGGAGTAAGAGTGAGGCGATGCCCTTGAATCAACATACATTTCAAGTACACTGAGCAGGCACACCCTTTATTTGGAAAAGCAAAGGTATTAAATATTTGGGCATAGATATTATTTCTCCAATTACTGAAATGTTTAATATAAATGGCCCTAAATTGTTAGTCAAGATTAAAGATGATCTTAAAAGATGGACTGTTCTACCCATATCAATATGGGGAAGGGTTGAAATACTTAAAATGAACATTTTACCCAGGATTATGTATATTTTATCAGCCATCCCCTCTTTTTTCCTCGATCATGGTTTAAACAATTAAAATCATTGTTTATACATTTTATTTGGAATAATCAAAAACCGAGAATAGGTTATAAAAAGCTTACAACACCAAGATCTCAAGGAGGCCTTGGGGTACCAGATGTGTACTGTTATTATCTATCGCTTAATGCAAGATACCCCCTAGCCTGGGCATACAAATCTGACCCTGTCATGGGTGGCTGGGAGTGGTTAGAGAGCAAAATTATACTTGAAACCAAAGTCACCACACCAGCCTCATTATGGTACTCTATTAATCCCCCAGCCACCCTCAATAACAGCATTATCAGATTTTCATGCTCTATTGCCAAACTATTTCACAAAAGGTTGGGTATAAATGGACTAATGTTACCATCATGCCCTATTTGGCTTAATACATTACTGACTGCTGGGGGTAAGCCATTAAACAATATATTATGGCAACATAAAGGCGTTTTCACCATAGGCCAGCTCTGCAATGAAAATGGTATCCGTCCTTTCTCTGATGTGAAAGCAGAATTTGGACTACCAGAAGCAGCGTTCCTGGCCTATCTACAAATTAAATCAATTACTGGTAAATTTACCCTCGCACATAAAACAGAACTAGATAATAACTTAATGTCAGCCATTACAAAAAGAGGCACAACTTCGAGTATTTATAAGATCTTGTTACTTGCCTCACCTAATCCATTTATACCCACTCAACAGGCATGAGACTGACAACATGTCTAAGAAAATGGAGCCACCCAAAAGGCGAACGACATCTGCAGTTTGGGAGCATTTTGACCTGATATCTTACATCTGCAGTTTGGGAGCATTTTGACCTGATATCTTCCAAAAAGGTAAAATCTAAGGGACATCTGCTGGAAAGAAAAACAAAAAACAAACAAACAAACAAAAAAATGGTGAAGCAATGGCCGGAAAGATTCCGTACATTCACGGGTCTTCATCACACCATCACTACCTGGTACTAGCAAGGTGTACCTAATAAAGTGGCTGGTGAGTGTAATCCTGATACATGTATTATGATACAGTAAAGCATGCTACAGATATGACTGCGTCTTTGTGTCAAAATAAGTTGTTAAAAGAGATAAATAGGGTTGGGTCGGTATGAGAAAAAAAAAACGGTCCGGTTATTGTGAAAAACCGCATCAAGTCTGTAATACCGGATTTTCGCCACTTGGGGGCACAATTGACTCATTTAAAATAAAATGAGTGACAGTAACACGTTGTTTCTTTTATTCCTTACAAATAAATTTTGCAGCTTACTCAATCAGTGCAAACAAGGGTTGCCTCCTTTGTCTGGCTCAAAGCCAAAGTGTTGCCATAGTGGCGCATTCTTTGATTTCTAAAGAATTGTCCGCCATTATCGACTCCCCAGGCTACAGTAGAGGCCTCGGCGCATACGCACTCGCACCCCGTAGCTCAGTCCCCGCCCCACCCCCACACCCACCCCTCTCTCTCCTGCTCGCTGTGCGCTTGGCGAAGACGCAGACACAGGTGCTCACAGACTCGGGCGTACTATAAACGGAGTCGAGCGCACTTCCACGTTGTAGTTTCCTGTAAAAATGTACGTGAAAAATACATGCCGAGCAGTTTTGTGTGACACTGCTGTGCGAAGCAGAGCCTGCGCGGTCGTGCTTTGCGCGCACAGGGCTTGCGGACATCTGCTTTTACCGGGCGTACCTCCAAGGAGTCCGCTCCGCCTACGTTCCGCCCGAGTATGCGGTCCGGTCGGTCTCAAAAAAAAAAAAACCCAGTCCAAGACGGAGTACCAAACTGAATTGGTATTACAGAGAACCGGCCCAACCCTACAGATAAATACAAAATACATAAATGGACATCAGATTTACTGCTCTATTTACAGGAAGTAAACACGTTACCTGTGTCCCTTATGAGTTAAGAAATCCCACTAAATTGTTAAAGAGTACGTTTGTCCTATTACATATCCAAAGAAAAAAACATGATGGCCAGAAGTAGAAATAGCTAATGACACCAGAGAAGCTAACGGCACCAGAGAAGCTAATGACACCACAGAAGCTAACGACACCACAGAAGCTAACGTGGCTTCTAAACGTTGACAGACTTAATATTTATTGAACAAAGCTGCAGTTATATTATTAATAATGAACTTGTAATGTTTAATGAACAAACCTGCTCTGTGTAACCAAAGCTGAGGGTTGAAAACAGCGTCCAGTAGTTTCCGTTGTCGCTCATTCTCCTCTTTTCATCGACAAAGTTCCTCCTCGTACTCTGTTATCGTTATGAATAAATCATCCATGTTTAGTGGCGCAGCTGTAAGAGCTTAACTTAATGAGTTAAACGACAGTGTGACCAGGAGAGATCCAAACTGTGACTCGCAGTCGCATTTTGTGACCATGGAGCTCCAATGCGACTGGCAAATACTATAAATACATGAACTGGAGAGGCGTAAATTTGTTACCAGCTTACAGTGAATAAGTCCTGACATCTAAAAGGCGTCGCAGTAACAGTTTAACCTGCTGCTAACAACTGACAGGAAGCTACAAGTTCACAGCAAAAACATGACTGAGATTATCTGGTCTCTTTCCAATCATCGTCACTATCATCAGTCTCAGGTTCAGAAGACTCTCCAGTCTTGTCATCAGTCTCAGGTTTTAAATGTGTATCTGGATCTGAGTTCCTGGCTGGTTCTGGTCCTCCACAGTCCTATCCTTCAGCCTCTGCTTCCATCTGTTCAGCTGAGCTGCTGGCTGGAGGCTCTGCCTCTCTGTTCTCCTCAGTTTCACTTTGATGAGGCTGTGAGGACTGGCAACCAACACACTGATGGTTTATGAGTTGGTGAGGCCAAGTGAATGTCTGGTCACAAACATGGCAGCTGAGAGGTTTCTCTCCTGTGTGGACTGTCACGTGACCAACTAAGTTTTCTTTGCGCAGGAATCTCTTCCCACTTCTTATGTGTTTCTGCAGATCTCCATGACTACAAAATCTCTTCCCACACTCAGAGCAGCCAAATGGTGTTCCTCTTGTATGAGTTCTCATGTGTACATTCAAACCATTTCTTTGAGAAAATCTTTTCCCACACTCAGAGCAGCTCAATGGTTTTTCTCCTGTATGAGTTCTCATGTGTATCTTCAGAGTATTTGAGTGAGAAAATCTTTTCTCACACTCAGAGCAGCTGAATAGTTTTTCTCCTGTATGAATTGTCATGTGTGTCTTCAGAGCACCTGAATGAGAAAATCTTTTTCCACACTCAGAGCAGCTAAATGGTTTTTCTCCTGTGTGAATGCTCATGTGTCTCGTCAGATGACCTGTTTGAGAAAATCGTTTCCCACACTCAGAGCAGCTAAATGGTTTTTCTCCTGTATGGGATCTCATGTGTATCTTCATTGTTGAACTATGACTATATCTTTTCCCACACTCAGAGCAGCTAAATGGTTTCTCATCAGCACTACATTTTGAATCACTGATGGGGGCTTTATCATTTTTAAGAGAGTTTAAACCTGACCGAGGTTTTCTGGTCTCTGTCCAATCATCATCATCGTCACTGTCATCAGTCTCAGGTTCAGAAGACTCTCCAGTCTTGTCATCAGTCTCAGGTTCAGAAGACTCTCCAGTCTTGTCATGTGTCTCAGGTTGTAAATGTGTATCTGGATCTGAGTTCCTGGCTGGTTCTGGTCCTCCACAGTCCTCTCCATCAGCTCCAGTTTCCATCTGTTCAGTGTGTCTTTGATGAAGCTGTGAGGACTGAGGTTTCTCTTNAGTCCTCTCCATCAGCTCCAGTTTCCATCTGTTCAGTGTGTCTTTGATGAAGCTGTGAGGACTGAGGTTTCTCTTCATCATCTTCACTCTTCACAGGGACAGGAGTGAATGTGAACTCCTGGTCCTCTTTAATGTGTGGAGGCTCTGGGTCCTCCTGTTCCTCTTTAATGTGTGGAGGCTCTGGGTCCTCCTGGTCCTCTTTAATGTGTGGA
>NC_065522.1:30810093-30811731 GCF_006386435.1 Epinephelus moara | reverse complement strand
ACTGAATATTTATTGAACAAAGCTGCAGTTATATTATTAATAATGAACTTGTAATGTTTAATGAACAAACCTGCTCTGTGTAACCGAAGCTGAGGGTTGAAAACAGCGTCCAGTAGTTTCCGTTGTCGCTCGTTCTCCTCTTTTGATCGACAAAGTTCCTCCTCGTACTCTGCTATCGTTATTTCAAACAGCCCAAATATCTCTCCATCAGCCGCAGTTAGTCGCTGCTTCAACAACGATCTCAGCATTTGGACTTTAGACATTTTCACACTTTAACAGTAGTGAGCGTTTAAATACGAACTCTTCCAAGTGTGTTGTTTTAAGCTGAATGTCTAGAGGCGTTTGGGCTCGTGATGTTGCGTGCTGTGCTGATGCTTCCAAGCCTGTGTCGAGTAATCCAGGAAGTGCTTCCGCGATGCGCGAGTTTTTTCTTCTTCTTCTACTGTTTATTGGCGGTTGGCAAACAACGAATTGGTGCATTACCGCCACCAACTGGAATGGAGTGTGGCTCAAAATGACTATTATGCCCTCTTGAAAAAAAAAGAAAAAAAAGAAATCATATCCTCTCCACCGAATTACTCATTCTTAGAAAATAAAAAATGAACCCATACCACTTATTTCCTGAGTTCTGTTGCAAAATATCCAATGATATCAAATGGTACCTTATTGTTTCTGAGATTGTTAATAGAATTCTGTCGATCTGTTTCATACCCCCGACAATGTAATATAACATGTTCTATTGTTTCTAGTTGGCCACAATAATCACACCCCTGTATTATGTTTACCTATTTTGAATAATGTATAGTTAAGCGAAGGATGGCCAAACCTGAGTCTTGATAATATTGATTCCTCTCTTCTGTTCCTTCCTGCATATCTCATCTCTCCAACTTTCCTTTGCATCCTATAAAACCATCTCCCATTTCCACCTGTAATGCTGCCGTTGGAGTTGTTTTAAATACACCTGTACATAACCTCAATGTCTCTCCAATTATTGCTTATACAGTTTTAGTTTTACTGTACTACCAATTTGTTTCCTGGTAAAACAAACAAACAAAAAAAAAATTGTCTTTGTCTTGTCAACTGAAAATTTAAATCCCCATTTATATGACCNAACCTCAATGTCTCTCCAATTATTGCTTATACAGTTTTAGTTTTACTGTACTACCAATTTGTTTCCTGGTAAAACAAACAAACAAAAAAAAAATTGTCTTTGTCTTGTCAACTGAAAATTTAAATCCCCATTTATATGACCGTTCCTCTATTTTTGTGATAGCACCCTGCAGTTTTTTTTACAATGAATTCCAGATTTCTTCCCCTCTTCCAAATTGCTCTGTCATCTGCAAAAAGTGAAACCCCCATCTCATTCTCTAATCCCATAAACACATCATTTATCATTATGGAGAACAGTAAGGGGCTTACTATGCTTCCTTGAGGTGTTCCATTTTCAATAACCATTTTTCCTGAGTATTTCTTTCCTGTTCATACTTGTATAAATCTTCCAAATAAAAAGTAAAAAGTCCTTAATCCATCTATATATCCAACCTTTAATACCTAATTTCCAAAGTTTTATTAATAATCCCTCTCCCCACATCACATCATACGCCTTCTCTACATCAAAAAACACAGCCACTACACTTT
>NC_065522.1:30801984-30809811 GCF_006386435.1 Epinephelus moara | reverse complement strand
CCCGTTCTGATATTAATTCTTGTACCACTCCCATCATTTAAGCAGACTAAATTTTTACTCTCCATTAATTTTCTTGCAAATACTTTCCATCGACAAAGCTTTATTCTTCTGTTCCTCCGTTTTACATATTATCAACAAGTTCCCATCCCTCAAAGTCTTAGCCATCTCCACCTCTCTTAGCTTCTTTTTCAATTCCTTACACAGCACTATCGGACTTGGATTGACATGCTCATCTTCCTTTCTGAATTTAAGGATTATTTTAAATTCCAACCTCATAACCTTTTTTCGAACAACTCTCCGGTCTTCCTCTGAACTGTTTTCTTCCAAGCTTCTTTTACTGTTTTGACTTAGGCCTACTTCCTCACGCCTGCTTCTTCCTCGCCCTCTCCCACTAGAAACTGGGGTCCAGTCATCAAAATGTATACTATCATCATCATCATCATCTAATCCAATGACTTGATCCGCCATCCTGATCCACTCACAAACCTGTTTATGCCAACCACCAAGTCCAAAGTCCAGAAAATCGTCGTCAAATATCGTTGTTTGTAATCCACACTCTCCTACCACGTCACCACTGTTTTTTTTTAACTTCTTTTCTTCTTCTTTCAATATTTTTGGTGGATTGCAAAACCATCTTAAAAGGTGCATACCGCCACCTACTGTACCGGAGTATGTAGAACAGGATCTAGTTTTACATTATATCATATCATATATATGAGAATAAATAACTAAATAAATAAACAAATAGTAACAATAAACAAACAAAACAGTCAGCAGCTATATTCTATGAAACAAACCATTACTAACTAAGAAATCTATTACTCCCCTCTGCATTCCCTACACCTTATCTCCCTTGGTTCCCTGTATCCCTTCCAATTCCAGTCTTGTCCTGCCTCTCTCACCCTTTGTTGTAACGTAATCCTTTCTTCATTATATTTAGTACAGTGCATAATTACATGTTCCACATTTTTTAATTTATTACAAATTGCGCAACCCCGCAAATTTACTTTTCCCAATAAAAATAAAGTTGCCTTCAAACCAGTGTGATCTAATCTTAATCTTGACAAGACTACTTCCTGTCTTCTACTTCTTCCTTTAATGCTCTGTGTTTTGTATTCCATAATAAGTTCTGCCCTTATTGTCCTCATCCCACTTCTTCTGCCAAAATTAATCGATTTTCTTCTTGATTAGTGCTTTACGCTCACCTTTTACAAATTAAATATTGGTTATATGTGTCATGCTTAATGCTGATCTTTGATCTTCCATCCAAACCCTTTTCCCTTAAAACTATTATATTCCCAACATTCATTTAGGACACTTTTGGTAGTGTTTTCATCCCCACATCCTCTTAACCGAATCCAGTATGCTAATGCAAGTTTGTCCCTCCTTAAAGCAGCTGTGAGGAACTTTTTACCATTTATAAAACTGCCCCTATTTCGTATCACCCCACCTTGAAGATCCGCATATTTATTTGAACCCAACAGTGACAAAAAAGCCTTTTTCTATATGGCTATTTAGCGTAGCCTCGGTCGGGTCGGACACACAGCGGAAGTCAGCAAACCAGAATATGGCACCCGGAGGCGGAAGTAAGTCTGCACGCCCGCAGCAGCCTGCAGCCATTAAACCACAGAAGAAGGAGGAGCCGTGTTTACGAGTAGGATTTAAGAAACAGGCTATATGACATGTAGTAGGGAGTAGTGAATGATTTCGGACACATTGCACACTCTTGTACAGTAGGTGGTGGTATGCACCTGGAAGTTGTTTGCGATCCGCCAATAAATTGAGAGAAGAAGAAGAGCCGTGTTTAGAGAGTGTTCTTCGAGTAAGCGGTACGCAACGGGCATTGCTGAACACATAACTTCGAGTAAGCGGTACGCAACGGGCATTGCTGAACACATAACAGTTTTACCAGATGTATCTAAAAAGGACTTGGTTGTACTTTCGATGTCATGGCAGATAAAGAAGGAGCACCATCTAAAAGAAAAAGAACAGAAGAAGGCTAAACGGGACAGTGATAGGGCTCAAGCTCAAACGAGTGTAAACCTCGGTCGGGCATTCACCAAGTGGAGAGAGCTGAGAGATTTGAAAGGTTTTAAAACTGATTCCGAGTTGGCCCCTTTTCCTAATCGACAGGTATGTAATTTTAGTTTTTATTTAGAGAATATACCGCAACTTGTCAGACGTTGTTTCACTTCAATATATGACGACATGGAAGTTATAAGCAAGCTAAATGTAACGTTAGCTGATGTGAACCGCTTTTGTCTCGTAAAGTTACAACAAACGCCACAAAATTATCTGTGACTGTGACCATGAACACAAATATACAGCAGGCAGCTGTCCTCAGTTTATGAGAAATTCAGAGCTACACCAGAACATTTATGATTTTCCTCTCGCTCTCCAAAACAAATGCATGCGGTAATTGCCGGTTACAGTCGAGATTTTACGAATTTAGCCAAATGCCGGCTGCAGTCGGAATTTTACGACACCAGGCTGTGGGTGTCATACCGCTTCGACCAAAGGGGGCACTATAATCAACGAAAACATAAAGTTCCTCACAGCTGCTTTAACTCTATTGGACTTTCTCCTGATTCAACCTTCACAGCATCAGTTGGAGTTGTCCTCATTGCCCCAATACAAAGCCTCAAGGCTTTGCTTTGTGTTCTTTAAATTTTGTTTAAGTGTGACTTAGCTGCAGCTCCACAAACAAAACATCCATAATCTATTGCTGATCTCATCAAAGCCTTATATAAGTCTATCAATGCGTGCTTATCTGCTCCCCAGTTATATCCTGATTAGCTCTCATTAAGTTAATTACTTTTTTGCATTTTATTTCTAGTTTTTCTACATGAAGTTTCCATGTATATTTTTCATCAAGCCAAATTCCCAAGTACTTAAATTCCTTTACTTTTTCCATTGGTTGTCCATATAAAGTAAGACTTTGTTCGACTATCGTTCTCTTCCTGGTGAAGTTCATTCAAATAAACACAAGGGCACAAAAGTGCCCCAGGTCATTTCTTTTTTCATCTTTTCCCCCGCCCCCATTGTACAACTAGATGATTTCAGAGGCGGGCCTTCTGTGGTCGTCACGACAACAAGTTTACAGCAGGGAAACAATGGAGGAGAAACTGGTGGTAGCTGTTGTTCGATATCCAGAGCTGTGCCGCTCGATGATAGACAGCAGGGGGGTATTCCATCAACGTAGCTAAGAATATCCAGACTAAGGTGTAATCTTGAAGTTTGACTAAACGCCAACTCCCAGTCTAGCTCCAACCCGTTCCATTAAGTGAAATCAGCTGGCTCCAATTGACGCTAATTCAAGCCTCACCTGTTAAGCCTCATCTCATGCACGCGCCTAGGGAAAATAAAAAGCCCAAATTAGTCGAGTGCCGAAAATGTTGCAGAATGTCAAAAAGCAAAGTTAAGGAGCGAGCGGAGGCTTTTTCTACGGCGATGATAGACAGCAGGTTGTCAAATTGCCCCTGAGTCATCCTAAAATCTGCCTGTAAACATCCATGATGGAGGAGAAGCTCCTGGACCAACTGGTGCTACTCCCCATGATCCAGCCTCTTTTTTAGGGTCTCATGTACCCACAAAGATCTCTGTTTATCTGCTGACAGCCTATCACCCTCAACCAGAGCTACAGACAGCACCCTCTGCCTCAACATTTTTAACAACTAGCCTAAATAAAGGGTAGAGTGATTACACTGGAAGGTTAGTGTAAGGGGATGATGGGGTGGTTGCCTGGCAACAATAAAAAGGCACAGGAAGCATGTTTTATTTTTTTCATTCGTGGCGTTCAAATTTTTAAAAAGGCAGCAAGAAATGCATTTACAACAAAAAAAAGCCACATCCTGACAGATGAATATAGATTACAGTATTAGAGCTAACTGCAAAACAGATATAAACAAAAATAAAATAACAAAGTACAAGTGGTTATTCCGGATTTAACCCTTTGAAACCCGGAGAGACATCAGTTTCCTTGTGCTGCATCCAGACGCCTTTCATAAGCGTATAAACCTTTGAAACCTGAGTGTATTGGTTTGGTTTCTTTCAAAAACATCCTTAAAAGGCAATGAGCCCCTCAGCAAGAAATTTCAAGAAAATAGCAAATGTAACAAGAGCTGAAAACATGACAAAGAAAAGAAAGAGGAGGGAAAATTTCGACAATTATCATAAAACTAGGAAATGAGCAATGGTGCTCATTGCCTTTGTTGTGTGTTCTCGAAAAGAATCAGACCAATTTGCTCGG
Source organism: Epinephelus moara (assembly GCF_006386435.1). Lineage (NCBI taxonomy): Eukaryota > Metazoa > Chordata > Actinopteri > Perciformes > Serranidae > Epinephelus > Epinephelus moara. The sequence goes on along the minus strand of NC_065522.1, from coordinate 30,805,562 downwards.
GTTTTAAAGGGTTAAGGTCCACAGATATTCATACAGACATAGGACCTTTCCAATTTTACAGCATTTCACACATTTTTTAATACAGAACGATCTCATTTAGAAATGCACCTTACACCGGTAAGGTAAGACAACACGTTTACATGTCGTTTTCTATATGTTCTCTGACATTTATCCTGACAATATGAGGCAGTCGTTGTGGAAAAAAGCTTGTTTAGTGGACTAACTTTGCACTTGAAAGGATGCCCGTTCAATTACGTTTTAACAGGTCTGACGCTACGGCTGTATCTAGGCTAACGGCTAACATGCTAACTATTATCTGTATGTCACTAGTCACTTGAACCAAATTTAGGATGATAGGAGACAGGTTGAAATAAACCGAAATTTCCCTTTAACTCCTTAAGCTTTAGATGGAATTGGAAAAGAGAGGTATCTGGTTCCTTTTTTAACTGTCACATTACTGCTGTATGATGGATCAATAGTTATACACTCACTGGCCATTTTATTAGGTAGACACGGTGAAGACGAGCTGCTGAAGTTCAAACTGAGCATCAGAATGATGAAGAAAGGTGATTGAAGTGACTTTGAACATGGCATAGTTGTTGGTGCCAGACGGGCTGCTCTGAGTATTTACTGGGATTTTCAGCACAACGATCTCTAGGGTTTACAGAGAATGGTCCCAAAAAGATTCAGAAGACTCTCCAGTCTTGTCATCAATTTCAGGTTGTAAATGTGCATCTGGATCAGAGTTCCTGGCTGGTTCTGGTCCTCCACAGTTCTCTCCATCAGCTTCTGTTTTCATCTGTTCAGCTGAGCTGCTGGCTGGAGGCTCTGCCTCTCTGTTCTCCTCAGTTTCACTTTGATGAGGCTGTGAGGACTGACAACCAACACACGGATGGTTTCTGAGTTGATGAGGCCAAGTGAATCTCTGGTCACAAACATGGCAGCGGAGAGGTTTCTCTCCTGTATGAGTTCGCATGTGTAACTTCAGAGTACTTGAATGAGAACATCTTTTCCCACACTCAGAGCAGGTAAATGGTTTTTCTCCTGTATGAGTTCTACTGTGTGTCTTTAGCGCTCCACGAGTATAAAAGCTCTTCCCACACTCAGAGCAGTTGAATGGGTTTTCTCCTGTGTGAGATCTCATGTGTATCTTTACAGCTCCACTTTGAGAAAATCTTTTCCCACACTCAGAGCAGCTAAATGGTTTTTCTCCTGAGTGAGTTCTTCTGTGTGTCTTTACAGCTCCACGAGTACAAAATCTCTTCCCACACTCAGAGCAGCTGAATGGTTTTTGTCCTGTATGAGATCTCATGTGTATTGTCACATCTCCACTTAAACGAAATCTCTTCCCACACTCAGAGCAGCTATATGGTTTTTCTCCTGTGTGAGTTGTCATGTGTGTCTTCAGAACTCCACTTCTACAAAATCTCTTCCCACATTCAGAGCAGCTAAATGGTTTTTCTCCTGTGTGAGTGCTCATGTGTGCGTTTCGGGTACTTAAGTGAGAAAATCTTTTCCCACACTTGGAGCAGCTGAATAGTTTTTCTCCTGTATGATTGCTCATATGTGCTGTCAGCAGTGCTTTTTGACTAAATCCTTTCCCACACTCAGAGCAGCTAAATGGTTTTTCTCCTGTGTGAGTGCTCATGTGTGCCATCTGAGATCTTGAGTGAGAAAATCTTTTCCCACACTCAGAGCAGCTGAATGGTTTTTCCCCTGTATGATTGATCATATGTGATGTCAGCAGTACTTTTTGACTAAATCCTTTCCCACACTCAGAGCAGCTAAATGGTTTTTCTCCTGTATGTATCGTCATGTGTCTCTTAACATCTATCATGTGGCCAAATCTTTTCCCACACTCAGAGCAGCTAAATGGTTTTTCTCCTGTATGTGTCCTCATGTGTCTCTTAACATCTGCCTTTCGGCCAAATCTTTTCCCACACTCAGAGCAGCTAAATGGTCTCTCATCCATACTACATGTCAAGTCACTGACAGAGACTTCATCATTTTTCAGAGAGTTTGAGCCTGACTGAGGTTCTCTGGTCTCTGTCCAATCATCACTGTCATCAGTCTCAGGTTCAGAAGACTCTCCAGTCTGGTCAACAGTCTCAGGTTGTAAATGTGTATCTGGATCTGAGTTCCTGGCTGGTTCTGGTCCTCCACAGTCCTCTCCATCAGTTTCTGTTTCCATCTGTTCAGTGTGTTTTTGATGAAGCTGTGAGGACTGAGGTTTCTCTTCATCATCTTCACTCTTCACAGGGAAAGGAGAGAATGTGAACTCCTGTTCCTCTTTAATGTGTGGAGGCTCTGGGTCCTCCTGGTCCTCTTTAATGTGTGGAGACTCTGGGTCCTCCTGTTCCTCTTTAATGTGTGGGGGCTCTGGGTCCTCCTGTTCCTCTTTAATGTGTGGAGGCTCTGGGTCCTCCTGGTCCACACTGGAGCTCCACTCCTGCTGCTCAGGGGGAACCTCTCCTTTAACCACCAACAGCTGCTGGACGTCTGCAGGAAACAGGAAACACACAGATGTTACAGAGAAATGTTGTCGTTCATTCACATCACAGCTCAAAAACTCCTTACTGAACTTCTACAGATCTCTGAGCATCAAACAGCTTCACAGTGTTCACTCAGCTGTGTCAGAGTGAGTGAGGTTGAGCTAAGCTTTCATTTTCACAGCAATCCTTAACATCCATTGAGACTCTTGTCATGTTTGGAGGCTCCAGTGCAGCTCTTCATTTGTTCAGGCTTATGTGAATTATGTGAGAATGACTGTCTATGGGATGCCAGAGTTTGCTGTGAGTCAAGTTTGACAGCTTGCCCATCGAGATCTGTTTCCTCTAACACTGTCCCGGCCCAAACAGCAAACAAAGCATGCATTAACAGGAAGCTACCCCCCCCCCCCCCCGTTTTGAATTAACTAAACTCTATAGCACTCCACATAACCCCGACGGAAAATAGCTAACACCAGAGAAGCTAATAGCACCGGAGAAGCTAACGACACCAGAAAGCTAACTACACCAGAGANCCCCCCCCCACCCCCGTTTTGAATTAACTAAACTCTATAGCACTCCACATAACCCCGACGGAAAATAGCTAACACCAGAGAAGCTAATAGCACCGGAGAAGCTAACGACACCAGAAAGCTAACTACACCAGAGAAGCTAACGACACCACAGAAGCTAACGACACCAGAGAAGCTAACGACACCAGAGAAGCTCATGGCACTGGAGAAGCTAATGGAACCAGAGAAGCTAACGAGGCACTGTGAAGGCAATAAAGTCTCCACAAAAACATTTTAAGTCCTGTGTGTGATTTTTCCTGGCTTCATATGAGCAGAGGAAATCTCTGCTATTCGCTAGGCTAATTTATACAATGTAAAATGCCATAGGCTTGTGCTAAAAACATTAGCATGTTGAATTTGTCAGGAAAATGTGTCCAGATAAAGACAAGTGTTCAGTAGTGCCGAGATCGAAAAGTGGCTGAAGGTATGTCGATTGCTGCTCAGCGGCATATACCGATCCCCAGACTGGCATAAAGATCCCTAGACTGGTATATACCGATCCCCAGACTGGCATAAAGAT
>NC_065522.1:30786640-30796511 GCF_006386435.1 Epinephelus moara | reverse complement strand
CCAGAGAAGCTAACGACACCAGAGAAGCTAACGTGGCTTTAAATCGTCGACAGACTGAATATTTATTGAACAAAGCTGCAGTTATATTATTAATAATGAACTTGTGATGTTTAATGAACAAACCTGCTCTGTGTAACCGAAGCTGAGGGTTGAAAACAGCGTCCAGTAGTTTCTGTTGTCGCTCCTTCTCCTCTTTTGATCGACAAAGTTCCTCCTCGTACTCTGCTATCGTTCTTTCAAACAGCCCAAATATCTCTTCAGCAGCCGCAGTTAGTCGCTGCTTCGCCAACGATCTCAGCATTTGGACTTTAGACATTTTCACACTTTAACAGTGGTGAACATATAAACACGAAGTGTTCGAGTGTGCTGTTTTAAGCTGAATGTCTAGAGGCGTTTGAACCTCGGCGTCGGATTGGAAGCAAAATATGTTCAATAAAACTGAGTCACCTCGAATGGTCTCACTTAGTGATGTTACAGCTAATACTGCAGTCCCGAGGCCTGTGTCGAGCAAAGGGGGCGTGTCCAAATGAAGCCCGTGTCGAAGCCCGTATCGTTTTTCAGGATATCACGTGACCAAAGACAAACGAGGCCCTGTTTCTCTGGAATCACGTGACTGCCTCGTTGTGTGATTCGAGTCGTGATCCCAGGTGATTCTGAAGATCATTAATTACAGAGGATTGAGTGATTCAGTCACACAAGCACTCTAACCTTTTGTGGACACACACACACACACACACACACACACACACATATATGTATATATACATATATATGTGTGTGTGTATGCACTTTACTGATGTACCACGTTCAGGATAGATTCATTTCATCTGGCTTTACAATACCTCATAGGGGGATTCTGACGTAATCATCATCATTAAGCATCATTATGTGTATGCCAGATCCACTGACATGTAGCCCACATGTAAAATCACAGTAGGACTGCTGTACATCAAATGACCAGCAGATGTCAGTACTCCTAAGTGAGCTGTTAAACCTTTTGGCGAAGCAATCCGCCTGAAAGATTCGACACATTCACGGGGCTTCATCACACCATCACTAGTCTCACTGTGGGGAAAAGTCTTATGGTCCGTTCCCTATAGATCTTAAGCTTGGATGAGATGAGCCAGGCATGCGCAGTCTTTATCCCGACTTGCTCTGACGAATGACAAAAGTGGACGGCGATAAAATCGCGAGAGCTGGGCGGCCGCAGTTTTCAGAGCGAGGCGCTGCAGCTGCTCTCCACCGACTGGATCCTCCTCCTCACAATTTACACTTCATAATGTGTCCACTGCCGAATAATACTTTTTTTTTTTTTTTTTTTTGAAATACCGTGATTTAGATAAAACATAAGAGTTTCAAATGAATCATTCACAGCAGAGGTGGAGCACCGCAGCGATGAGCTTCTGAGCTTCAAAATAAAAGTACACAAGTGTTACTGGAATTACAGTTTTACTCTGAAAAACACACACAAGATGATTAGAACACACGTTTTAAAGAATGACATTCACTGATTGAACTTGAAGGTTTATTGTTGAACTTGACAACAAAAGCTTCAAAACATTTCTCAACACAAGGTCCAAACACATTGTTCGATAAACCAGTCAACACTGTGGATGACTCAATTTCAAGTTGTTGAGAAGATTCTTCTTGTTAAACTATAAAAATGTTTGACTACACGCCTCGCGTTTCTGCGTTCTACGCACCTGGCGTTTTTGTCGGAATGCTCTGAACTACTCAAGTTAAAAAACGTACACTCAGAGCGGAGAAGTGCCCCAGGTCATTTCTTTTGTCGTCTTTTTTTCTGCCCATTGTCCAACTGGGTGATTTCAGAGGCAGACCTTCTCTGGTCGTCACGACAACAAGTTTACAGCTGGTAAACAATGGAGGAGAAACTGGTGGTAGCTGTTGTTCGATACCCAGAGTTGCAGGCTTTAAACCCTGTGTGGGTGGGAACCCTTGCAGAGTCGTAGGGGTCACACAAGCTCTTAGCTTCAGAGTCGTTAAGGTCACAATGTGAGTCGTTAGGGTCAGATGGGACCAGGTGTGAATGGGTGTGAAGTAATCTGGGGAGGGATCCCAAGACTGCATTGTAGGTGGGTGGTAAGTGGTGTCGTAAGCCACCTTCTCTGTTTAACGATGGTCGTTCCAGTTTGATGTAGATGGCTTCTTTTACTCCTCTTTCAAACCATCTTTCCTCTCTGGCCAAGATGTGCACATTGCTGTCCTCAAAGGAGTGTCCCTTCTCCTGTAGGTGGAAGTGGACAGCTGAGTCTTGACCCGAGGAGCTGGCTCTCCTGTGCTGTGCCATGCGCTTGTGGAGTGGTTGTTTTGTCTCTCCAGTGTATAAATCTGTGCATTCCTGGCTGCACTGCATACACTACATTACTCTGCTTCTGTCTGGGTGTTTTGTCCTTGGGGTGGATAGGTTTCTGTCTCAGTGTGTTGCTGGGTTTCAAGTGCACCAGGATGTGGTGTTTGTTGAAGATCCTCCTGAGTTTCTCAGACACTCCTGCGACATAAGGAGTGACAATGTTGTTACGTTTTTGTGTCCCTTCCTCTCTGTCTGCTCTGGGTCTGTCTGAGGTTTTGGCCAAGGCCCTGTTGGGATAGCCACAGGTTTGAAGTGCTTCACTGATGTGATTCTGTTCCTTCACATTCCCCTCTGTCCCAGTGGGCACGTTTTCAGCCAAACAGCAGGTATTGGTCCATGTGTGTAGGGTTTCTGTACACCTCTATGTTTAGGTTTCTGTCTTGTTCAATGTGCACTGCACAGTCTAAGAAGGGTAGACTGTCTTGATTTTGACCCAGGTGTCATCCACATACCTGAACCAGTGGCTAGGAGCAATTCCTGTAAAGGTGGTCAGCACTCTCTTCTCCACATCTTCCATGTAAAGATTGGCCACTATAGGAGACAACGGTGAGCCCATAGCACAGCCGTGCTTTTGTTGGTAGAAACCCTCGCTGTACTTGGAGTAGGTGGTGGTCAAACAAAGGTCCAGCAGGTCAAACATGTGGTCTGGGGTGAAGTTAGTCCTGTCTTGAAGGGAGCGGTCTTGTAGCAGACGTTTCCTCACTGTCTCAACTGCTTCTTTGGAGGGAATGCAGGTGAAAAGTGAAGTGACATCGTACAATACCATAGTGTCGTTAGAGTCCAGTGTTATCTCTCTGGTCTTGTTGGTAAAATCCTGAGAGTTCCTTTCATGGTGTGGATTGTTACCAACCGAGGAGCTAAGATCATAGCTAGGTGTTTGGAGATGTTGTACGTGACTGAGTTGATGCTGCTGCTGATGGGTCTTAGTGGTGCTCCTTCCTTGTGTATCTTGGGGAGTCCATAAATGCATGGGATGGCCTCACCAGGGTACAGTTGATAATACAGTGGTCTGACAATGATTTTGTCCTTTCCCACATTTTGTAAATAATCTGACCTCCTTTTTGTAGCCGCTGGTGGGATCACGCCTCAGTGTTTCATATGTGGCTGTGTCACTAAGCAGAGCAGTTATTTTGGCATGGTAGTCCGCTGTCTTCAGCACCACTGTGCATCTCCCTTTGTCTGCCGGCAAGATGTTGATATTCCGGTCTTTCCTCACCAGAGAAGCTAACGTGGCTTTTAATTGTCGACAGACTGAATATTTATTGAACAAAGCTGCAGTTATATTATTAATAATGAACTTGTAATGTTTAATGAACAAACCTGCTCTGTGTAACCGAAGCTGAGGGTTGAAAACAGCGTCCAGTAGTTTCCGTTGACGCTCGTTCTCCTCTTTTGATCAACAAAGTTCCTCCTCGTACTCTGCTATCATTATGAATAAATCATCCATGTTTAGCGGCGCAGCTGTCCAGATCCAAACTGTGATTCGCAGTCGCATTTTATGACCATGGAGCTCCAATGCGACTGGCAAATACTATAAATACATGAACTGGAGAGGCGTAAGTTTGTTACCAGCTTACAGTGAATAAACCCTGGCATTTAAAAGGCACAGTTTAACCTTATGCTAACTGCTAACAACTGACAGGAAGCTACAAGTTCACAGCAAAAACATGACTGAGATTATCTGGTCTCTTTCCAATCATCGTCACTATCATCAGTCTCAGGTTCAGAGGACTCTCCAGTCTTGTCATTAGTCACAGGTTGTAAATGTGTATCTGGATCTGAGTTCCTGGCTGGTTCTGGTCCTCCACAGTCCTCTCCTTCAGCCTCTGTTTCCATCTGTTCAGCTGAGCTGCTGGCTGGAGGCTCTGCCTCTCTGTTCTCCTCAGTTTGACTCAGATCAGGCTGTGAGGACTGACAACCAACACACTGATGGTTTCTGAGTTGGCGAGGCCAAGTGAATCTCTGGTCACAAACATGGCAGCTGAGAGGTTTCTCTCCTGTGTGGTTTCTCATGTGACCAACTAAGGTGCCTATGAGCAGGAATCTCTTCCCACACTCAGAGCAGCTGAATGGTTTTTCTCCTGTATGAGATCTCATGTCTTTCTTCAGATCTCCACTTTGACAAAATCTGTTCCCACACTCAGAGCAGCTGAATGGTTTTTCTCCTGTGTTATGACCCTGGGCCATTTATTTGTTATTCTGCTGTTCTGTTGTTCCTCCCTGCCTGAGGGTGGTGCTGCCACCCTTAGTGTGTTTCTCTCTCTCCAGGTGCTGGCTGCTGATTGGTGGTTGGAGATTGGTGGAGCTGGTATAAAATGGCCGCTGCTTGAGCTGTTCTTCCTCTTCTCTTGGCCCTACTCCCAACTGCACCATGCTTTGTTGTATTGTGTTAAAAATGAGTTAATTGTGATATTAGTCCAGCAATCCAGGTAGCCGTAGGGGTGGGTAGCCCTTTTTGTTCATCCTTTTTCTCCTGTTTATTTATAGGGAGTCAGGTGAGTGACCTGTATTTTCATTTTCTTTACTTTTGGGTAGGTAAGTCAGTTTTGGAAAGTAGATTGTTTTGTTTGTTGTTCTGAAGCTTATTGCTACCTTTCTTGTTGAGTGTTAAATAAATTATCTTTTGTTGGACTGCAGCTGTGTGGCATTGGTCGTCCTTGGGAGTGGGGAAAGAGGGGAGCATCCTTTCATGCTATGTACCGGTTCCCCTAGGCCGGTCGTAACACCTGGATGATATCTCATGTGTATCTTCAGATCTCCACTTTGACAAAATCTCTTCCCACAAGCCCAGCAGCTAAACAGTCTTTCTCCTGTATGACTGCTCATATGTGTTGTCAGCAGTGCTTTTCGACCAAATCCTTTCCCACACACAGAGCAGCAAAATGGTTTTTCTCTTGTGTGAGTTCTCATGTGTGTCTTCAGAGTACTTGATTGACAAAATCTTTTCCCACACTCAGAGCAGCTAAATGGTTTTTCTCCTGTATGAGTTCTCATGTGTTTCATCAGAACTCCACTTTCACAAAATCTTTTCCCACACTCAGAGCAGCGAAATGGTTTTTCTCCTGTATGAGTTCTCATGTGTTTCGTCAGAACTCCACTTTCACAAAATCTGTTCCCACACTGAGAGCAGCTAAATGGCCTTTCTCCTGTATGATTGCTCATATGTGATGTCAGCAGTGCTTTTCGACCAAATCCTTTCCCACACTCAGAGCAGCTAAATGGTTTTTCCTCCATATGAGTGCTCATGTGTCTCTTCAGATGACTTGATTGAGAAAATCCTTTCTTACACTCAGAGCAGCTAAATGGTTTTTCTCCTGTATGTGTCCTCATGTGTCTCTTAACACCTGTCATGCGGCCAAATCTTTTCCCACATACAGAGCAGCTAAACGGTCTCTCGTCATTACTACATGTCAAGTCACTGACAGGGACTTTATTATCATTGAGAAAGTTTAAACCTGACTGAGGTTCTCTGGTCTCTGTCCAATCATCACTGTCATCAGTCTCAGGTTGTAAATGTGTATCTGGATCTGAGTTCCTGGCTAGTTCTGGTCCTCCACAGTCCTCTCCATCAGCTCCAGTTTCCATCTGTTCAGTGTGTCTTTGATGAAGCTGTGAGGACTGAGGTTTCTCTTCATCATCTTCACTCTTCACAGGGACAGGAGTGGATGTGAACTCCTGTTCCTCTTTAATGTGTGGAGGCTCTGGGTCCTCCTGTTCCTCTTTATTGTGTGGGGGCTCTGGGTCCTCCTGTTCCTCTTTAATGTGTGGGGGTTCTGGGTCCTCCTGGTCCTCTTTAATGTGTGGAGGCTCTGGGTCCTCCTGTTCCTCTTTAATGTGTGGAGGCTCTGGGTCCTCCTGGTCCACACTGGAGCTCCACTCCTGCTGCTCAGGGGGAACCTCTTCTTTAACCACCAACAGCTGCTGGACGTCTGTAGGAAACAGGAAACACACAGATGTTACAGAGAAATGTTGTCGTTCATTCACATCACAGCTCAAAAACTCCTTACTGAACTTCTACAGATCTCTGAGCATCAAACAGCTTCACAGTGTTCACTCAGCTGTGTCAGAGTGAGTGAGGTTGAGCTAAGCTTTCATTTTCGCAGCAAGACTCTTGTCATGTTTGGAGGCTCCAGTGCAGCTCTTCATTTGTTCAGGCTTATGTGAATTATGTGAGAATGACTGTCCATGGGATGCCAGAGTTTGCTGTGAGTCAAGTTTGACAGCTTGCCCATCAAGATCTGTTTCCTCTAACACTGTCCCGGCCCAAACAGCAAACAAAGCATGCATTAACAGGAAGCTACCCCCCCAGGTGCTGTGCTCAAACCACTGAAGTACTGCAGAAAGTGTTAAAGCGGAAATAAGGCTGAAGAATCACTGTCCATGTTTGTGAGCTGAAACCATTTCCCTCAGTGGAAACAAAGCTTTTATTTACTTCATTGTTTCTTATCTGTGAAATTAAACTGAAGACAATAAAGTCTCCACAAAAACATTGTAAGTCCTGTGTGTGATTTTTCCTGGCTTCCTATGAGCAGAGGAAATCTCTGCTATTCCCTAGGCTAATTTATACAATGTAAAATGCCATAGGCTAAAAACATTAGCATGTTGTATTTGTGGGGAAAATGTGTCAAGATAAAGACAAATGTTTTGTCTGTGAATGCTGCAAGTTATAGTGAAGCGGATTTGCGTACTTGTGTTTGAAATTGTTCCTACTAAGCCATGTTTAATGTGTGTTTAATGGGTTTTGAATCAACTAAACTTTATACCACTTCACATAACCCAGACGGAAAATAGCTAACAACACCACAGAAGCTAACGACACCAGAGAAGCTAACAGCACCGCAGAAGCTAACGACACCAGAGAAACTAACTACACTACAGAAGCTAACGACATCGGAGAAGCTAACGACACCACAGATGCTAACAGCACCAGAGAAGCTAACAGCACTGCAGAGGCTAACGACACCAGAAAAACTGACTACACTACAGAACCTCATGACATCGGAGAAGCTAACGACACCAGAGAAACTAACTACACCAGAGAAGCTACTGACACCAGAGAAGCTAACTACACCAGAGAAGCTACTGACACCAGAGAAGCTAACAGCACCAGAGAAGCTAACAACACCACAGATGCTAACAGCACCAGAGAAGCTAACAGCACTGCAGAGGCTAACGACACCAGAAAAACTGATTACACTACAGAAGCTAACGACATCGGAGAAGCTAATGACACCGGAGAAGCTAACGACACCAGAGAAGCTACTGACACCAGAGAAGCTAATGACACCAGAGAAGCTAACAGCATCGGAGAAGCTAACGGCACCAGAGAAGCTAACGACACCACAGATGCTAACAGCACCAGAGAAGCTAACGACACCAGAGAAGCTACTGACACCAGAGAAGCTAACAGCACCAGAGAAGCTAACGACACCACAGATGCTAACGGCACCAGAGAAGCTAACAGCACTGCAGAGGCTAACGACACCAGAAAAACTGACTACACTACAGAAGCTAACGACATCAGAGAAGCTAATGACACCAGAGAAGCTACTGACACCAGAGAAGGTAATGACACCAGAGAAGCTAACAGCACCGGAGAAGCTAACGGCACCAGAGAAGCTAACAACACCACAGATGCTAACAGCACCAGAGAAGCTAACGGCACCAGAGAAGCTAACGACACCAGAGAAGCTACTGACACCAGAGAAGCTAACGAGGCACTGTGAAGACAATAAAGCTTCCACAAAAACATTTGAAGTCCTGTGTGTGATTTTTCCTGGCTGCATCAATCTCTGCTATTCCCTAGGCTAATTTATACAATGTAAAATGCCATAGGCCTGTGCTACAAACATTAGCATGTTGTATTTGTGGGGAAAATGTGTCCAGATAAAAACAAGCGTTTGTCTGTGAATGCTGCGAATTACAGTCAAGCTGAGTTGTGTACTTGTGTTTGAAATTGTTCCTACTAAGCCATGTTTAATGTGTGTTTAATGTGTTTTGAATCAACTAAACTTTATAACACTTCACATAACCCCAACGGAAAATAGCTAACAACACCACAGAAGCTAACGACACCATGGAAGCTAACAGCACCGCAGAACCTAATGACACCAGAGAAGCTAACGAGGCACTGTGAAGACAATAAAGCCTCCACAAAAACATTTTAAAGTGAATATTTCAGGTTGGAGGTCACTATGAGTCATTGTGTAGGAAAATGGTGCAGGAACTCAATTGTCATTAAAAAAATTAAAAAAATATACACAACTGTAACTTTGGGAGTCGCATTTGTTAGTTCCGTATTTGTAAAATCGCTAAACCGGAAGTGACGTAGCATGGGGGAGTCCTGAATTCCAAGTACAGCAGAGGTACAGTTAAACAATGAGACAATGGCTAGCTTTGACAGTGAAGAGGTTGTAAATGTTTATGCCGGGACATATGACGGGCCACAACCCTACAACTCTGAGCCAGCCAGATGGCAAAGGGAGCCAGAGAAGACTCAGGTTAGGAGAAATGACAGTCAGAGGAGAGATACAGAGTTGTGGTGTGAGGAGAATGAATGGAGAGCTAGGCAGGTGTCCTGGTGAGTGACCGCCATAGGCTAGCTAGTACTAGCGAGCAAGATCTAACGCTGTGTTCACATTTTAACAATCAATAGGGGCCACCAACATTGACCATTTATATTAACAACGGAAGGAAATAATATAATTAGGAGAATAATCCATGTAGTCAGTAACAGTGTATTAGCCTACCATTTCATGTGCCTGATTACTGGCGCCTGAGCAAGTGCAGCTTGCCACTAACTTCAGAGAGCAAACATGACTTTGCATCCCCATTATGCAAAACTGACAGGAGAAGACTGAGACAACCCGGTAATGTAGAGGTAGATAATGTATCATTTTATACTAAAGGTGAAAAATAAGATCAGTTACACGAGGTTTAGGAAGCAGCTAGTCAAATATCAGATTTGGCAGCAAAAAGGACCCATAAGAGGTGTTTTGATAATTTGAGTAGTTTGTGCCTGTCAAGCCTTGGGAGGTTAAATGAGGGAGAACGTTCTAGGTTAGGGTGACCTGACCGTTGGGACGGATGCGCCAAGTTTCGCAATAGAAACGGCTGTTTTTGCCAGAGAGACAAAGATAGAAAATATTGACACACGAACCTCAGTTCCAGGAATAAGTAGGAAACCAGGAGAACTTAGGATTCCCAGAAAACACGACCCAAGCGTACACACACACACACACACGCGAACAAGCAGACGCCCAGTATAAAAGTACTTGAAGGGTGATTATTCAGGGCTGTTTTCAACTGATTTGCTGTGTAGACTAGTATACTGTTGTATGCTAAAGTTCTGCGATTAAAGGCACCCCATTGGCTGTAACTTTTCTCCGTGGTTCTCCAAGTCTCTTCATTTCAGTGTTTGCTGAAGTTGAGCATTTTCCTTACAGTAATAGTGTGTGTGTGTGTGTGTGTGTGTGTGTGTGTGTGTGTGTTGTGTGTGTG
>NC_065522.1:30751190-30786568 GCF_006386435.1 Epinephelus moara | reverse complement strand
GGGGGGGGGTTACATTAGAGTAATGTGTAATATGTTACTGCCCAACACTGCTTTTGCCTAAACACAAACGCATCAGATATCTTGTAAACTACATTAGAAAATATGCAATGTTGCTCGGTACAGGTGAGACATTAGGGTGTTTAGTGATACACGTTTTATTTGATAGGTGCTTGTGTGGGAAATTCCAAGCCATGCCCTCTACGTGGAGAGCATGTGCTGCGGGGAGGTTCCTTCCTACTGGGCACTGGTGGAGAATCTGACCCCCAGACCCGAGGACCTCATTTGGGGGGTAATTAATAAACAGATTCGAAAATCACATTCACAAAGTGTCTTCTGTCCAGTATTGGGTAAGTTATTCAGAAAAAGTAATTTCCGGCAGTTCCTTATTGCTTATTACTCCTCAAAAGAGTAAAACAATTATTTGTTATCAAAAGTGATTACTTCACTTGTTACTTTACAATATAACATAAGCCCCATATGAAAAAAGTGCATTTGTTTAGCCAACTTCTCTTGTAGTCAATTTTATCAGATCAATGTGAATGAACAATTAGACATACAGTATTACGTGCAGCAAAGACAAATGGTTGTACCAAAACAAATAATGTTGCATGACACCACTGACTTCTGTCAATCTACACGTTGGCATCATCATTGTTAAGCCTTATTTGGACAAAAACAAATTACTTTCTGGTAACAAAGTAGCTCAAAGTAACTCAGTTACCTGACTTAATAACTGTAATGTAAATACTGCTTTGGAAATGTTATCCCTTTACTCGTTGCTGGGTAAAGTTTAGAGTAATGTGTAATATGTTACTGCCCAACACTGCTTTTGTCTAAACACAAACGCATCAGATATCATGTAAACTACATTAGAAAATATACAATGTTGCTCTGTACAGGTGAGACATTAGGGTGTGCACTGTTCAGCAGCTGCACTACAATTTCATTCATGTGACTTCAATAAGAATCAATTATTTAGTGTGTCACATAGACAAAAGTATAGAAACTTTGGTCTCTAGATGGCGCACTTGCTCTTCTATTCTATTCTTTTATCAGGCTTTTCTGTCACATTATGGCACGTTCCAGGCAACCCGTAACTCATGTTTTTACAACCTTCTACCCGTGAACGTGCACTGGAACGGCAGTCAAACCCGTAACTTCCCACCCGTGAACTCGTACTAGATCGATGTACTCCCAGTCACGATTTACGACGTCACACAGCCCTCTAAACCAATTACCTTACTCCTCTAAACAACACTGGCCGCCCCCGTGGATGCGGTGTTGATGCAGGTGATACATGATGAGAAATAGACAAAAAAATAACCCTAATGTTAACACATTATTTGCAGCCGCTCTAACAGCTGGTTTCCAGTGCAAGAATATATCAATACAAAATACATTTCCAAACACACAGATAACGTAAAATAAAAAGTATAATAGCATCTGTATTGATGTCCTGTGCTGAAGCATGACTGTCATGCACCATGTTGGCCAACGGCTTCATCCTTGCTGATCTGCTGGTAGGATCTGCAAAGGGGGGCAGGTGTGGCTGAGCACTCTTCTCTCGTAGAGCCTGTGGCGACCTGGAGTATCCCACTCTCAGAGACTCCATGAGGGCTGATGCATGTGCTCGGAAAAGGAGACAAATTCAGTGACATGGTTGACTCATGAACCAGCTCACTTAATAATATTTAGGGACTGACAAACTGCTAACCGTATGATGGCTTCTCATTGACTGGACAGACAACACAGTCACCTTTGCGGAACCTTGGGTAGGAAACGGCATTACAGGCCTCACCATCACTGGTCCGGGCAATCTCTCTGCTGCCATTGTTGTTGAAATGCAGGGCTACCAAGAGAAGCCTGTAGAAAAGGTACAATGAAAGAAATATTAAACAGTGTCATAGGCAACAATAACAATAATGACGAGAGAAAACAGCAGGGTCAACACTGACAAGGAAGAGCCACTGCACTGGAGTAAGAGCAGAGAGGAGGATGTAAAGACACACATATACAAAGAAAGATGAAAATATACAACATGATATTTAGTAGCCACAACAGATACACATGTAGAATCTAGCCTAAACCAGTCAAAGTTGTACCCACCTGCATCATACTAAGATGTGTAATAAATTATCTTCCTGCATGATGCAATTTAATGGAGTGTGGTATGTAGGCTATAGCTCATTGTAGATAAGAGTGTAGTTTCATTACCTGATGAACAATGCAAGGGTCTGATGTTACACGGAGTTATACAGTGCAGCACAGATGGTGAGGAGCCATTGGAAAGGCCTCTTGGTCCGAATCGTCAAGGACTGCAGGCGGTGCACCTCCACTTGCAGCATCTCCCAAAACCTTATAGCACACCAACGTGACACCACATGAAATACATGACAAATGTATTAGCTAGCTGTGCTCACAAAGTCCAACCACGTTGTAGGCCTACACTTCAGAGTGCTTATAATTGCAACAGACTGGTAAATGCGTTTGCCGGTCCTCTGATGACACAGCGCGTTTCCCTGATAGTGGTCACTGGTGAGTGAAATAAAGCCCCGTGCAACCCGCTAGTCTCTGCAGGAAACACGAGCCTGCCCTTCCTGCAGATTCGTAGCACCACGTTATCGCCATTGACAGACGAAGGAGGGCTCGCTCGCACACGTTGTCTCATATAGCTAGCTACTATATTTTCGCAAGCTTCACAGTCCAACGGGTGTCATGTCATTTGGGCTATGGGCTAAGGGAATGCCCGAGGGGATGAAATGTATAGGCTACAGGCGTTTACCAGTCTGTAACAGTGTTAGTAAACTATGGTTACCAATTACGCCTTACAACAGTTAGTAGCTAGCGTTAATGCTACATTATGCTGGCAATTTGGAAGTTGGCAATGGTTAGAAAATGACTCACTCTGTGCAGATCCCGTTTTCGTCGAGCTGAGCTGTGTCCTGGCCGAAGCGGGGTCGGCAGTGCTGCTGATGGTGGAGCCGACGATGCTGCTGTGTGCAGAGAGGGAACTGCACCCACTCTGTCTCACCCGGTTGTGGTGGCGAAATCCCATTTCACACTCCATCATGTCCCCGGGAATATAATCCTCCAGTGTAAAGTGCACTCCACAAATAACCATGTTCTTCGTTGCTGATGCCGCAGTGAAGTCCCGTCTCCTCACTTGGATAAAACGCACGAAAAGTGGCACTTTTCCTATTTGTGGGAAAAGTATGAACTCTATGTCCAGATAGACGAGAGTTTGTGCAGCCTCCACAAACGCAGACTCTCACCATTATGTGAAAAGCCAGACAAAACTAGCTAATAAGAAACAAACGGAGAACTAGCTAGCTAACACACTAACGTTAGCTAAGAACCGCCAGCCGCCCGACCGAATTGCTAACGTTAGAGTCTGACTGACCTAATGTCTCTGAATACTGACAGACTACTGACTAACCTATTGGATACTGACTGACACTGACTACTTACTGACTAAATAATAACTTACTGACTAGACAACTGACTAGACAACTGACTACCAACTAACTACCCTGATACACCGCCAAACTACTGCTGCGCTGTTTACTGGACACTGCAGAGTCAGGAAGACTCCCCCATGCTACGTCATCGCTGTAAATATGAAAAAAAACTCAGTTTTTGGCACGAGCGTCAGAAACCTACAATTTTCACCATATTTTGCCCTTTTTATCTGTGAAGATGAATTTTTTAAATTACTTTTTGGGTACAGTTGGCCTAATCATAAGCTCAGAAATGTAAATCCATAAAAAAGTCATAAAAATGTTCAACCTGGCTTCATATGAGCAGAGGAAATCTCTGCTATTCCCTAGGCTAATTTATACAATGTAAAATGCCATAGGCTTGTGCTAAAAACATTAGCATGTTGTATCTGTGGGGAAAATGTGTCAAGATAAAGACAAGTGTTTGTCTGTGAATGCTGCGAGTTATAGTGAAGCTGATTTGTGTACTTGTGTTTGAAATTGTTCCTACTAAGCCATGTTCAATGTGTGTTTAATGTGTGTTTAATGTGTTTTGAATCAACTAAACTTTCTAACACTTCACATAACCCCAACGGAAGATAGCTAACACCACAGACAAACGAGACCAGAGAAGCTAACGGCACCAGAGAAGTTAACGACACCACAGAAGCTAACGGCACCAGAGAAGTTAACGACACCACAGAAGCTAACGGCACCAGAGAAGCTAACGCCACCTGAGAAGCTAACGGCACCACAGAAGCTAACGACACCAGAGAAGCTAACGGCACCAGAGAAGCTAACAGCACCAGAGAAGTTAACGGCACCACAGAAGCTAACGACACCAGAGAAGTTAACGCCACCAGAGAAGCTAACGGCACCAGAGAAGCTAACAGCACCAGAGAAGTTAACGGCACCACAGAAGCTAACGACACCAGAGAAGCTAACGGCACCAGAGAAGCTAACGGCACCAGAGAAGCTAACAGCACCACAGAAGCTAACGGCACCAGAGAAGTTAACGCCACCAGAGAAGCTAACGGCAACAGAGAAGCTAACGGCACCACAGAAGCTAACGGCACCACAGAAGCTAACGACACCAGAGAAGCTAACGACACCACAGAAGCTAACGACACCACAGAAGCTAACGACGCCACCACAGAAGCTAACGACACCACAGAAGCTAACGACACCACAGAAGCTAACGTGGCTTTTAATCGTCGACAGACTGAATATTTATTGAACAAAGCTGCAGTTATATTATTAATAATGAACTTGTAATGTTTAATGAACAAACCTGCTCTGTGTAACCGAAGCTGAGGGTTGAAAACAGCGTCCAGTAGTTTCCGTTGTCGCTCGTTCTCCTCTTTTGATCGACAAAGTTCCTCCTCGTACTCTGCTATCGTTCTTTCAAACAGCCCAAATATCTCTTCAGCAGCCGCAGTTAGTCGCTGCTTCACCAACGATCTCAGCATTTGGACTTTAGACATCTTCACACTTTAAAAGTAGTGAGCTACCACCAGGAGAAACTGGTGGTAGATGTTGTTCGATACCCAGAGCTATATGGCTCGGTGATAGACAGGAGGTTGTCAAACTGCCCTGAGTCATCCTACAATATGCCTGGAAACTTCCTGATGGCTACTTCCAGCAAGATAACGCACCACGTCACAAAGCTTACATCATCTCAAACTGGTTTCTTGAACATGACAATGAGTTCACTGTAGGCCTCCACAGTCACCAGATCTCAGTCCAATAGAGCACCTTTCTATCTTTCTAATACCTTTTTAATCTGTGACACCAAGAGTTAAAAAGGGGGTTGAGGTGTCTGCTCATCAGATGTACATTAATGCTGATTATTTTTTGAATGTATTTAGAGACTGCTGTCCACCCGGACTCTTGTCGTTTAGGATGAATCCATCATTCTAACTGTGCTGTGGGGCCTACACTCCATTAGTTTGCCCAGATACAAGGGGTCATCCACAGGATACATGCATGCTAATTACATGACACGTACTGCAATTGTTTCTAATAAGGAACATTTTGAAGGCTTTGGGCCTCATGACATATAGACCCAATATATAAGTGGCCTGCCGAGGAGCAGTCAGGCGCCACGGTCATATCGTGTTTACGCATGTAGAATCTACATCCATAACCCTTCCGGTGGAAATTAAAGGAATGCATACATCCATTTGTTTTGCATAGACAAATAATCTTCTGAAACTGGAGAAGGAAATGACCACCTTTGATTAGGAGGATGACTCTGTTTCTCATTATGCTATCAGAAATGATGTCTTACAAGCTATAAAACGTGGAGTTCGGGGGGGCAGACAAGAGAGAGTTTCGAAGATTGGTTGAATCTTTCCTCAGATTGCTGCAGAAATCTGAAACTGATATTTTGGCTTGCTAAATAAAACTCCTTTTAGTCCGAAACAAGTCTGTATCAGCGGAGTCTTTTTCTTCACCATCATCTCACCATCTTTTTGTCATTGCAATAAGAAAGGCCTGATAAACTACAAGATGCTGTACGTGACTGAGTTGATGCTGCTGCTGATGGGTCTTAGTGGTGCTCCTTCCTTGTGATACAATTGATAATACAGTGTTCTGACAATGATTTTTTCCTTTCCCACTTTTTGTAAATAATCTGACCTCCTTTTTGTAGCCGCTGGTGGGATCACGCCTCAGTGTTTCATATGTGGCTGTGTCACTAAGCAGAGCAGTTATTTTGGCATGGTAGTCCGCTGTCTTCAGCACCACTGTGCATCTCCCTTTGTCTGCCGGCAAGATGTTGATATTCCAGTCTTTCCTCACCAGAGAAGCTAACGTGGCTTTTAAACGTCGACAGACTGAATATTTATTGAACAAAGCTGCAGTTATATTATTAATAATGAACTTGTAATGTTTAATGAACAAACCTGCTCTGTGTAACCGAAGCTGAGGGTTGAAAACAGCGTCCAGTAGTTTCCGTTGTCGCTCGTTCTCCTCTTTTGATCGACAAAGTTCCTCCTCGTACTCTGCTATCGTTCTTTCAAACAGCCCAAATATCTCTCCATCAGCCGCAGTTAGTCGCTGCTTCACCAACGATCTCAGCATTTGGACTTTAGACATTTTCACATTTTAAAAACACAACAAAGACACTCTGCTAACACTTGTTTCTGTCGGACGCCATCTTTTTTCTTTCTCAATGAGGTTTAATGGCAGTTGGCGAACCAGCTTTCAATCGCATTACCGCCACCTCTTGGACTGGAGTTGGAGCAATAGATGTAAATTCATGTACATTCATTGATGTGTGAACATAGTCCAGTAGGATGCTTCACGATGCTCCTTGATGCTCCCAACAATCATGTAGAATGGATTTTGTAGGTGTGATCTA
The DNA here is from genome assembly GCF_006386435.1 of Epinephelus moara. Classification (NCBI taxonomy): domain Eukaryota; kingdom Metazoa; phylum Chordata; class Actinopteri; order Perciformes; family Serranidae; genus Epinephelus; species Epinephelus moara. Next base: position 30,779,728 of record NC_065522.1, on the reverse strand, counting down.
CTCTCCCCTTGAGAATTAACCCAATACGGCAACAAAAGCTTGACCCTCCTCATTCGTAGAGGCATCTCCCCCATTTCAACTTGTAACGCAGATACTGGTGATGTTTTAAATGCTCCACTACTACTGCTAGACACCATCTTGTTCAAACAGAGTGAAGTTAGCCTCAGTAAATAATCCAGCTTCAGGGGCAGTTGAGTTGCTGAACTTCAAAATAAAACTCCAGGGGCCGTATTCCCAAACATTCTGAGAGTGTTCTAAGAGACCTCCTAACTTAGACTAAAAGCTTTTAGGAAGGAGTCTTAGCTTAGGAATGATTTAGTAAAGTTTCATCTGAACCAGCAGCTTTACTGCAGCTGCTGTCAAAAACACACACTGCTGACCTTTGACGTGTGACTGCCTGGTGAATCTGTTGTTAAAAACTTTTCCCACAAACTGAGCAACAAAATGGTTTCTCTCTGTGTGAATCCTCATGTCTCTAAAGACTGTAGCAGACAAATCTTTAACCACACTCAGAAAATCTCATTTATTTTTGGTTAATATTAAATGCCACATGTCAGTTGGGACATCATCATTTTTTTAGGGAGTTTGAACCTGATCGATGTTCTCTGATCTCTTTCCAGTCATCATCAGTGACCAGTCTCAGGTTAGCTAGACTCTCCAGTGTCGTCATTAGTCTCAGGTTGTAAATGTGTATCTGGATCTGAGTTCCTGGCTGGTTCTGGTCCTCCACAGTCCTCTCCATCATCATCTGTGTCCATCTGTTCACCTGAGCTGCTGGCTGGAGGCTCTGCCTCTCTGTTCTGACGCTGTGAGGAGTGACAACAGACAGTCTGATGGTGTTTGAGCTGGTAATGCCAAGTGAATCTTTGGTGACAAACAGTGCAACTGAAAGGTTTCTCTCCTGTGTGGGTTCTCATGTGATGAACTAAGTATTCCTTGCGAGGGTACTTTTTACCACACTCAGAGCAGCAAAATGGTTTCTCTCCTGTGTGGACTGTCATGTGTTTCTGCAAATGTCCACTCTGTGAAAAAGATTTCCTACAAACTGAGCAGCTGAATGGTTTCTCTCCTGTGTGAGTGCTCATGTGTCTCTTCAGATCTGCCTTGGTGGTAAATTTTTTCCCACACTCAGAGCAGCTGAATGGTTTTTCTCCCGTATGCGTCGTCATGTGTCTCTTAACATCTGTCATGCGGCCAAATCTTTTCCCACACACAGAGCAGCTGAATGGTCTCTCGTCAATACTACATGTCAAGTCACTGACAGGGACTTTATCATCATTGAGAAAGTTTAAACCTGACTGAGGTTCTCTGGTCTCTGTCCAATCATCACTGTCATCAGTNGTGGGGGCTCTGGGTCCTCCTGTTCCTCTTTAATGTGTGGAGGCTCTGGGTCCTCCTGTTCCTCTTTGATGTGTGGAGGCTCTGGGTCCTCCTGGTCCACACTGGAGCTCCACTCCTGCTGCTCAGGGGGAACCTCTTCTTTAACCACCAACAGCTGCTGGACATCTGCAGGAAACAGGAAACACACAGATGTTACAGAGAAATGTTGTTGTTCATTCTCATCACAGCTAAAAAACTCCTTACTGAACTTCTACAGATCTCTGAGCATCAAACAGCTTCACAGTGTTCACTCAGTGTACAACCGATCATAAATGATGCTGTGGACCACTGAAAGCCACCTTCCTGATATGTAACATCTGCTTCCAGCATTAGCTAACTTCATGCAGTTTCTCAAGTCAGTCACCAGTGGTGGAAAGTAGCTCAGTATATTTACTCAATCACTACTTGTACTTTGAGTATTTCTATTTCCTGACACTTTATACTTCTCTCATGACACCTCAGCTGTCAGCTAACAACAGGAAACTGAGGCTATAATTCACACGGGCAGAAAAGCCAACGACACCAGAGAAGCTAACGGCACCAGAGAAGCTAACGGCACCAGAGAAGCTAACAGCACCAGAGAAGCTAACGACACCACAGAAGCTAACAACACCAGAGAAGCTAACAGCACTAGGGAAGCTAACGACACCAGAGAAGCTAACAGCACCAGAGAAGCTAACGACACCACAGAAGCTAACAACACCAGAGAAGCTAATGACACCAGAGAAGCTAACGACACCAGAGAAGCTAACAACACCAGAGAAGTTAACGACACCACAGAAGCTAACGACACCACAGAAGCTAACGATACCACAAACGCTAACGACACCACAGAAGCTAACAACACCACAGAAGCTAACGACACCAGAGAAGCTAACAACACCACAGAAGCTAACAACACCAGAGAAGCTAACGGCACCAGAGAAGCTAACGGCACCAGAGAAGCTAACGGCACCAGAGAAGCTAACGACACCACAGAAGCTAACGACACCACAGAAGCTAACTTGGCTTTTAATCGTCGACAGACTGAATATTTATGGAACAAAGCTGCAGTTATATTATTAATAATGAACTTGTAATGTTTAATGAACAAACCTGCTCTGTGTAAACGAAGCTGAGGGTTGAAAACAGCGTCCAGTAGTTTCCGTTGTCGCTCGTTCTCCTCTTTTGATCGACAAAGTTCCTCCTCGTACTCTGCTATCGTTCTTTCAAACAGCCCAAATATCTCTTCAGCAGCCGCAATTAGTCGCTGCTTCACCAACGATCTCAGCATTTGGACTTTAGACATGTTCACACTTTAAAAACACAACAAAGACACTCTGCTAACATTTGTTTCTGCTGGACGCCATCTTCTTTCGTTCTTAATGAGGTTTAATGGCAGTTGTCGAACCAGCTTTCAATCGCATTACCGCCACCTACTGGACTGGAGTTGGAGCAATAGATGTAAATACCCTTGTGATTCCTGTTACTCTCAAGTAATTAAATGGAAGCTTATGTACATTCCTTGATGTGTGAACATAGTCTTAGCTTAGGAGTGATTTAGGAAAGCTCTGAGAGCAACTCTGAGCAAGGAAGGAACAGAAACTTTTATCTTACTGAGGGGTGTGGTTGACCCTGTTGCTAGGTGTGATGCTTTCTTTTAACAGATGTGATTGGTTGTCACAGACACACCCTTTTGTGAGCCTGGGAGGACAATAATTTTGTTTTCTTGCAAATATGCGGCAAACAGATAAATATAGACACTCTAATGTTGTCATTTCAAACATATCAGGCACTGTTTCAACTCTCTGTTGCTCAAGAGTTACAAAAACACACACTGCTGACCTGTGACGTGTGACTGTCTGGTGAATCTGTTGTTAAAAAGTTTTCCCACACACTGAGCAGCTGAAGGGTTTCTCCACTGAGTGGCTTCTCAGCTCTGTCACCGTATGAAATATTTCTCACAAAATCAGCAACTGAAGGTTTTCTTTTGTCTTTTTTTTTTTTTTTTTAAATCCTTCATTCATCAATTAGTGCATATACATGTGGACACAAGTATTCGGACACCTGACCATTACACCAACAGGGACTGTAATGACAGTGTATTCAGATACATGTACTTTAATATGGAGCTGGTCCCCTTTCACAGTTGTAACAGCTTCCACTCTTCTGTGAAGGTTTTCCACAAGGTTCTGTTTCAGTGGGAATTTGTGCCCATTCGTTCTGTGGAGTATTTATAAGGTCAGGCACTGATGTTGGACGATAAAGCCTGGCTCACAATCTCCGTTCCAGTTAATCCTAAAGTTGCTTGATGGGGTTGAGGTCAGGGGTCTGTTCTTCCACACCAAACTCATCAAACCATGTCTTTGTAGTCCTTGCTTTGTGCACTGGGGCGCAGTCATGTTGGAGTAGAACGGGCCTTCCCCAAACTGTTGCCACAAAGTTGGAAGCATAGCATTGTCCAAAATGTCTTGGTATGCTGAAGCATTAAGATTGCCATGGACACCCATTCCAGAAAGCTCCTGCTGCACCGTTCTTGTCTTACATTAACGCCAGTGGAAGCTCGACACTCTTGAGCTATGGAATCAGCCAAGCGTTGGCGACTTTTGCGCACCATGTGCCTCAGCAGTCGTTGACCCTGCTCTGTGATTTTCCACGATCTTCCCCTTTGTTGCTGTTGTTCCTAAACGCTTCCCTTTTCAAATAATATCACTTACAGTTTCCTGTAAAATATCCAGCAGGGATGAAATTTGATGAACCGTCTTATTAGACTATTGGAAACGCCCAGCTTTCTTCCAGTGTGATGGCATTCACCTAAATGGCCTTGGCTCACGCACTCTGACTGAATATTTATGTTACAAAATTTTAATCTCTCCCACGCCCTGACTACCTGCTGCTTCACGTCCACACCAGCTCAGCTCTCAAGCACTGACTGTTAATCTGGCTCTTCTCAATCTAAGATCGCTTTCCAACGAAACATTTATTTTAGACGTGTTTAGTTTTATTGTACAGCACTTTGTAACTGTGTTTTGAAAGGTGCCTCATAAATAAAGTTCATTGTTATTTATTATTACAGATGTTACTGGTTTACATCAAATAAAAGGGCACAGATAAGTTACAGGGGACAGCCTGTGAAGAAAAGAAAAAAAGAGGCAAATATGTGACGTTTGAAGGATTCTGTGGTCAGTGAGGGATCTGTGATGTAGCATGACAGCATTCTCCAGATACTGGTAAGATAGTGGATTTAATTCAGTTTATTGTAAAATCAGTGGCGTTGGAGTTCGGGGTGGGCGATATATTGAATATAGTCGATGAATCGCGGCTTATTCCATGCAATATATAAAGCGACTGTCGTGAACATTGTGTATAAATTGTCACAGGATTTTTTAAAGCCATGGGCTGAGACACGATTCAGCATTTTGTTTCACAAGCTAGAGATTCACAAACATGATACCCCACACACTCTTCCCGTTAGGTCATTCTCTCTCGCGTGTGAGCAGGAGAGGTAATGCATGTTTTTATATCACAGCCCCAGACCGCTACCATTTTGTGATCACGGAGCACCAGTGCAACTTGTGTGTTTTGTATCCACTGGGCTCCAAACCGTGACTCGCAGTCGCATTTTGTGACCATGGAGCTCCACTGTGACTTACAGATGCTATAAATACATGAACTGGAGAACTGTGTGTTTGTTACCAGCTCACAGTGAATAAATCCTCATGTTTAAAGGTACCGTAGTAACAGTTTAACCTTCTGCTAATTGCTAACAACTGACAGGAAGCTACAAGTTCACAGCAAAAACATGACTGAGATTATCTGTTCTCTGTCCAATCATCATCAGTGTTCAGTCTCAGGTTCAGAAGACTCACCAGTCTTGTCATCAGTCTCAGGTTGTAAATGTGTATCTGGATCTGAGTTCCTGGCTGGTTCTGGTCCTCCACAGTCCTCTCTATCAGCCTCTGTTTCCATCTGTTCAGCTGAGCTGCTGGCTGGAGGCTCTGCCTCTCTGTTCTCCTCAGTTTGACTGTGATGAGGCTGTGAGGACTGACACCCAACACACTGATGGTTTCTGAGTTGATGAGGCCAAGTGAATTTTTGGTCACAAACACGGCAGCTGAATGGTTTCTCTCCTGTGTGGATTCTCATGTGAACAACTAAGGTTTCCTTTCGCGGGAATCTTTTACCACACTCAGAGCAGCTGAAAGGTTTCTCTCCTGTGTGGCACCTCATGTGTTTATGAAGATACCCACTATGTGTAAAAGATTTATTACAGATTGAGCAGCTGTAAGGTTTCTCTCCTATATGTGTGTGTATGTGTCTGTGTAAATCTCCACTCTGTGTAAAAAACTTCTTACAGACTGAGCAGCTGAAAGGTTTCTCTCCTGTGTGAATCCTCATGTGTTTCTGTAAATATCCACTCTCTGTAAAATATTTTGTACAAACTGAGCAACTGAATGGTTTCTCTCCTGTATGGATTCTCATGTGTCTCTGTAAATGTCCACTCTGCGTAAAAGCTTTCTTACAGACTGAGCAACTGAATGGTTTCTCTCCCGTGTGGATTCTCATGTGTCTCTGTAAATCCCCGCTCTGTGTAAAAAAGTTATTACAGACTGAGCAACTGAATGGTTTCTCTCCGGTGTGAATTCTCGTGTGCTTCTGCAAATCTACAGCTTGTGTAAAAGATCGCTTACAAACTGAGCAGCTGAATGGTTTCTCTCCTGTATGTGTGCACATGTGTCTCTTCAACTCCGTCTTGCGGCTAAATCTTTTCCCACACTCGGAGCAGCTGAATGGTTTTTCAACAGCAATACATCTTGTGTCACTGACAGAAGCTTGATTAGTTTTCAGAGCGTTTAAACCTGATTGATACTCTCTGGTCTCCTTTAAATCATCGTTACTGTCATCAGTCTCAGGTTCAGGAGAGTCTCCAGTGTTGTCATGTGTCTCAGGTTGTAAATGTCTCCCTGGTTCTGGTCCTCCACAGTCCTCCCCTTCTGTTTCTGTTTCCATCTGTTCACTGTATCTTTGATGAAGCTGTGAGAAATGAGGTTCCTCCTCTTCATCATCTTCACTCTTCACAGGGACAGGAGTGGATGTGAACTTGGTGATATCAGCCTCCTCCAGCCCTTGAAGCTGCTCTCCCTCCTGACTGATCCAGAGTTCCTCCTGTTCCTCTTTAATGTGTGGAGGCTCTGGGTCCTCCTGGTCCACACTGGAGCTCCACTCCTGCTGCTCAGGGGGAACCTCTTCTTTAACCACCGACAGCTGCTGGACGTCTGCAGGAAACAGAAAACACACACACAGATGTGACTGTCACTACAGCTTTTTTTTAAATGTATAATACACAGTAATACACATGCACTACTTTTCCAGCCATTACTCCCTGTTAAACTCCCTGTGCACAGTGACCAAACACACTGCTGAACCCAGAAGGACACAAACTGTACAGATACAGATGGTTGTAGCTGGTGATTTGAACCAAACAGTGTTTCTATAACATGTAATAGAGTGCTGCAGAAATGCATTGTCATTCTTACACTTCTATTGTGTGATTCCTCAAGTTTCCATAATGACCTCATTTTCAACCAGCCACACACACACACACACACACACACACACACACACACACACACACACGCACACACATCAGATCTTGATGAATCAATTACTTAAGTGTAAAATCTTTGCTGATGTACATTGTATAATAAGTTGGGAAAGAAATGACGTAACAACAGTCAGTGGAAACCAAAGTCATCAAACCACTGAGGGCTGGATTCAAAAAATCACACTGAATATCAAAGTCAAAAAATTAAATCACAGGCTGATCCAACTTGTGTGAATTTTATCACATCAACTCATGATGTGACTCAGTAGTGTGTACGGCCTGTTTGGACCTGTGAGCTCCTGGACAGTCTGTGGCAATACTTGGCAGCCTTTAGGTCAGGGGACTGACTGATTCACAATCACTTGTGCTTCCTACAGACTGATATCCCTGCAGTTTAACTGACTTGGTGTTAAACTGTGACCATTAAGTGTTCCTTTAATTTTTGAGCAGGGTATTTCAACAGCAAAGTAATAGTAAATAAGCATCATTCTTGAAATGTAATTATAGCTGCATCAAAAGGCAGGGAGGACACATAGCTAACGACACCAGAGAAGCTAACGGCACCAGAGAAGCTAACGACACCAGAGAAGCTAACGACACCACAGAAGCTAACGACACCACAGAAGCTAACGGCACCAGAGAAGCTAACGACACCACAGAGAAGCTAACGGCACCAGAGAAGCTAACGACACCAGAGAAGCTAACGACACCACAGAAGCTAATGGCACCACAGAAGCTAACGGCACCACAGAAGCTAACGACACCAGAGAAGCTAACGACACCACAGAAGCTAACAACACCACAGAAGCTAACGGCACCAGAGAAGCTAACGACACCACAGAAGCTAACGACACCACAGAAGCTAACGTGACTTTAAATCGTCGACAGACTGAATATTTATTGAACAAAGCTGCAGTTATATCATTAATAATGAACTTTTAATGTTTAATGAACAAACCTGCTCTGTGTAACTGAAGCTGAGGGTTGAAAACAGCGTCCAGTAGTTTCCGTTGTCGCTCGTTCTCCTCTTTTGATCGACAAAGTTCCTCCTCGTACTCTGCTATCGTTCTTTCAAACAGCCCAAATATCTCTTCAGCAGCCGCAGTTAGTCGCTGCTTCACCAACGATCTCAGCATTTGGACTTTAGACATTTTCACACTTTAAAAACACAACAAAGACACTCTGCTAACACCTGGTTCTGAAAGACGCCATCTTATTCAGTGTAAAGTTAGCCACAGTAAGAATACTGCTTCCGGGGCAGGAGGGGTTAATAAGCTTCAAAATAAAAGTCCGGAAGTTTTACTGAAATTACAGGCTGCCTCAGAAAAACAGGCAGGGAAATATTGATTGAAATACACTTGAGCTTGAGGGTTTATTCTTGAACTTGGAAACAAAAGCCTCAAAACATTTTACACCACGATGTCGACATAAGTTGTTTAATAAATCAGTAAACACTGAATGACTCAATTTAAAGGTGTTAAGGAGATTCTTCTCATGTCAAAGTATGGCAATTTCCCCTTCAGGTAGGATCAGGACAAAAGAGGACAAAGTAAAGTATTAACTCTCAAAACAAATAACAGACCTGAAGTCTCCCTCCTTCATTTTAAAGTTCAATCTGAGCTGACTGCATGGATGAAATTATTAATATCCAGCAGAACACTTTACATACAGCATGTGAGCGAAGACGATTTTTAAACATGTTCACAACTGTTTCAACTCTCTGTTGCTCCATTTAAACATGTTCACAACTGTTTCAACTCTCTGTTGCTCCAGAGTTTCATCACTGCTGTTGAAGACACACTTATGACCTTTGACATGTGACTGCCTGGTGGATCTTTACTTTAAAACTTTTTTCACACTGAGCAGCTGAATGATCAAAAAGCACAAAAAGTAAGGAAATTTGTGTTTGGTAGATTATTTCTTTGTTGCATCAATGCTTCTTGGGAATAATCCTTATACAGTTGGAAAACCTGTTTATTTCCCTTTTTAAATGGTGCCACATTTGTAAGTAACATGTATTTGTGGGATGAGCAGCAGAGCTGAGTATGTGGGCTGTCAGCCATGAAAAATTTGCCTAATCTTCTCTGCCAATGCCAAACACCTTTTTTTGCTGTTGATATTGACTCATGTTTTGAGCTTCTGGTACCCCCAGGTGCTGACAATCAGGTGTGACTGTCAGGTGTGAATCAGCATGCCATGTTTGACTGATCTGGATAGGGCCCGTGCGATAGGGCAACTTCAAGCTGGTGTTCCGCAAAACCAAGTTGCCACATTATTTGGAATGAGCCCTCGTACCGTCTGCAAAATGAAGGCCAAGTTACATTTTACGGGGAGTGTCAAAGACAGGCTGTGAAGTCGGCACCCCAAGAAGACCGTTTCCTCATCCTGTCAGCACTTAGGAACCGTAGGCAATCTTCTACAGATTTGCAGTCAAATTTTGCCCAGACAATCCGGAACAGAGTGCACACAGCCAATCTCTGGTCTCATAGCAGCTGGATCGTAGGGTCAAAGTGTGGAGAAATTGCGGAGAACTCTTTGCTGATTGCTGCACCGATAGAGTAACATCTTTTGGTGGAGGCAGTGTGATGGTGTGGGGCGACATCTCTCTCACTGGAAAAACAAGTCTTGTCATCATTGGAGGCAATCTCAATGCAGAGATATCAAGATGAAATTCTGCAGCCAGTGGCAATCCCACATCTCCACAGTCTGGGACCGAACTCTGTCCTCCAAGATGACAACGCTCGCCCCCACAGAGCGAGGTTTATCAGAGACTACCTCCAAAATTTGGGATGGAGAGGATGGAATGGCCTGCCAGCAGTCGTGACCTCAACCCCACTGAACACTTGTGGGATCAGCTTGGGCGTGCTGTTCGTGCCAGAGTGACCAACACAACCATGGGATGCCATCCCACAGCAGTGTGTGACCAGGCTGGTGACCAGCATGAGGAGGAGGTGCCAGGCTGTTGTGGCTGTGTATGGTTCTTTCACACGCCACTGAGGCTGCTGTTTGTTAAATGAATAAATTGTTAAATGGCTCATATGTCTTGTTTCTTCAGACTTCAATCATCCAATCCACCAAACAACAGTCAACAGCATAAAAAGCTGTTAGGCAAATTTTTCATGGGCACAACCCACATACTCAGCTCTGCTGCTCATCCCACAAATGCACGTTCCTAACAAATGTGGCACCATTTAAAAGAGAAATAAACAGTCAACGGCATAAGATTTATTGCAAAGAAGCATTGTTACAACATTGTAACAAAGAAATAATCTATCAAACACAGATTTCCTTACTTTTTTGCTTAATTTAGTTTTTTCCTCAGCTGTTACTTATGACACGAGTAGACAAATATTTTAACACACTCAGAGTGACTGGGCCTAGTTTTTGATGACAATAACTCTCATACAGTGCACTTGGACTCCATTATTTTACAGAGAATTTCTGTCTGATTGAGGTTTTCTGGTCTTTATCCAATCATTATTAGTGTTCATTCTCAGGATCAGAAGACTCTCCAGTCTTGTCATCAGTCTCAGGTTGTAAATGTGTATCTGAATCTGAGCTCTTGGCTGGTTCTGGTCCTCCACAGTCCTCTCCATCAGCTTCTGTTTTCATCTGTTCAGCTGAACTGCTGGCTGGAGGCTCTGCCTCTCTGTTCTCCTCAGTTTGAGTTTGATGAGGCTGTGAGGACTGACACCCAACACACTGATGGATTTTCAGTTGTGTAAGCCAAGTGAATGTTTGGTCACAAACACTGCAACTGTAAGGTTTCTCTCCTGTGTGAATTTTCATATGTTTCTGTAAAATTCCATTTTGCGTGAAAGATTTCTCACAAAAAGAGCAGCTATAAGGTTTTTCTCCAGTGTGGCTTCTCATGTGTTTTAGTAAACCTCCACTATATGGAAAACATTTCTTACAAACTGAGCAGCTGTAAGGTTTTTCTCCAGTATGGCTTCTCATGTGTGCTTGTAAATGCCCATGCTGTGTAAAAGATTTCTTACAATCTGGACAGCTGAAAGGTTTCTCTCCCGTATGTGTGTTCATATGTCTCTTCAGATCTGTCTTGGTGGGAAATTTTTTCCCACACTCAGAGCAGCTAAATGGTTTCTCTCCTGTGTGGCTCCTCATGTGCATATTTAAAGTTCCACCTAGTGTGAAAGATTTATTACAAACTGAGCAGCTGTATGGTTTCTCTCCTGTGTGGATTCTCATATGAACAACTAATGTTTCCTTGCGCGGGAATCTTTTACCACACTCAGAGCAGCTGAAAGGTTTCTCTCCTGTGTGACAGGTCATGTGTTTATGAAGATACCCACTATGTGTGAAAGATTTCTGACAGACTGAGCAGCTGTATGGTTTCTCTCCTATATGAGTGTGTATGTGTCTGTGTAAATCAGCGCTCTGTGTAAAAAACTTGTTACAAACTGAGCAGCTGAAAGGTTTCTCTCCTGTGTGTGTTGTCATGTGTTGCTGTAAATATCCACCCTCCGATAAATATTTTGCACAAAGTGAGCAACTGAATGGTTTCTCTTCAGTGTGGATTCTCATGTGTCTCTGTAAATGTCCACTCTGCGTAAAAGATTTCTCACAGACTGAGCAGCTGAAAGGTTTCTCTCCTGTGTGGATTCTCATGTGTCTCTGTAAGTCTACAGTCTGTGTAAAGGATCTCTCACAAACCGAGCAGCTGAATGGTTTCTCTCCTGTATGAATGCACATGTGTCTTTTCAGCTCAGTCTTGCGGCTAAATCTTTTCCCACAGTCAGAGCAGCTAAATAGTTTTTCAACAGCCCTACATTGTGAATCACTGACAGGGTCTTCATCATTTTTCAGAGAGTTAAAACCTGACTGATACTCTCTGGTCTCCATCCAATCATCGTTACTGTCATCAGTCTCAGGTTGTAAATGTGTATCTGGATCTGAGTTCCAGACTGGTTCTGGTCCTTCCCAGTCCTCAATTTCAACTTCTGTTTCCACCTGTTCAGTGTGTCTTTGATGAAGCTGTGAGGACTGAGGTTTCTCTTCATCATCTTCACTCTTCACAGGGACAGGAGTGAATGTGAACTTGATGATATCATCCTCCTCCAGCCCTTGAAGCTGCTCTCCCTCCTGACTGATCCAGAGTTCCTCCTGTTCCTCTTTAATGTGTGGAGGCTCTGGGTCCTCCTGGTCCACACTGGAGCTCCACTCCTGCTGCTCAGGGGGAACCTCTTCTTTAACCGCCGGCAGCTGCTGGACGTCTGCAGGAAAAAGGAAACAGGAAACACACACACAGATGGTATTGTCACTAAACAGCTTTTTTCCTCACTTGATGGAATACAAAGTTTATCTATAACACCTGCAGAACATATACGTTCATTACTATACAACTGAAAGGAAGCAAAATAATTAAATTAAATTAAATTATTTTCAAAAAGCAAAACATGTCTTATAAATTGTCTTGTCTTATAATTTTTTAGTGTATAGAAAAAAGTAATGCACAGTAGGACACATACGCTGCTTTTCCAGCCATTACTCCCTCTTAAACTCCCTGTGCACAGTGACCAAACAAACTGCTGAACCCAGAAGGACACAAACTGTACAGATACAATGTACCAGCTGTGACAATGTCATCAGTGGTCACATGACAAAACAATTGGTAGTTGGAGCTGGTGATCAGAACCAAGAACAGTGTTTTTGCAATGTTTTTGCGCAATTAAGTGCTGCAGGAATGAGTCAGCATTTTTATACTTCTGGATCCCTCTTCTTGACTGAATGGGTTGTTGGTTAGATGCCTGAAATAAGATCCCCACTGGCCCTTCTGGTGAAAATAATTACAGTCTGACCTTACTGCAGGGTGCTTATTTATCATCCATTGGTACGAACCATGTGGGTATAGCTTGTTGGTAAGTTTTGGCTAAAATTTGGCAAGAGAGCAACTGGCAAGGCCATTTTCCAATGGCTCCCAACTAAAGCCCCGTTTCCACCAAACAGTATGGTACCTTTGACCAAAAGTAACCCTTCAAACATGGTACCTAGACCGTGGCGTTTCCACTCCTTAAATGTGGGCGGGGTTGTTGTCACTCACTGCTCCGTCCAGCACTCGCTGTATTTCCTCATCATCCGTCCAGCACTCGCTGTATTTCCTCATCAGCGGTGACACAGATGGAAGTGTGCACCTGGTTTATTGTCCACAGAACGAGGCTGCACGCCCACATTTTCAGAGCAAAACAGAACAGGCTGCAGTGAGAGTCTCTCTCCATGGGATATTTAAAAATAGCAGCTTTGTGCTTTTAGTCCTTTAGCTCAGGGGTTTAGTGTTACTGTAGCTCGACGCTACGCAACCCTTTTTCTCTCCGAGTGAGGATTAGAATATATGCAGTTCACATAACCTGGCTGAAATTAATATATATAAACACTTGAAACTCATTACAAAAAGTGTGTATCATATAAAAACTAAAGTGATGGTCAAAGTTGTCACAGTGAAATTTAAGGTGTGCTGATGGATTCACGTCATCAACTCATGCATTGAGTAACATTACAAGTTAACGTTCCACCTTAAAAGTTGCCGGCAGTCGGCCCAGTGAATAAAGTTCATTTTTCTCAGACTCCAGCTGCTGTGAGAGGCAGCAAAACATCCAGGCAACTAAAAGGGCAATGAATCACCTTATCACCATATATGGATATTTAACGTTAAACAAGACAGCTGTTCTATCAAAATATGAACTTTACTAATATTAGTCCATATGCACCAAAAAATAATTTACTGTACAATAAAGTAAATCAATATGCGATTCGTAAAGTTCCATTGTGACATTGTTATCAACAGTGTAAGTAAATTCTTGGAATTCAGTTATAGCTTTTAGTTTTGGTGTGACACCCCGAGATTGCCAGAGAAGCTAACGGCATCAGAGAAGCTAACGGCACCACAGAAGCTAACGACACCAGAGAAGCTAACGACACCAGAGAAGCTAACGACACCACAGAAGCTAACGACACTAGAGAAGCAAACGACACCACATAAGCTAACGACACCAGAGAAGCTAACGACACCAGAGAAGCTAACGACACCACATAAGCTAACGGCACCACAGAAGCTAACGACACCAGAGAAGCTAACGACACCACATAAGATAAGGACACCAGAGAAGCTAACGGCACCACAGAAGCTAACGGCACCACAGAAGCTAACGACACCACATAAGCTAAAGACACCAGAGAAGCTAACGGCACCATAAAAGCTAACGACACCAGAGAAGCTAACGACACCACATAAGCTAAGGACACCAGAGAAGCTAACGGCACCACAGAAGCTAACGGCACCAGAGAAGCTAACGACACCACATAAGCTAAGGACACCAGAGAAGCTAACGGCACCATAAAAGCTAACGACACCAGAGAAGCTAACGACACTAGAGAAGCTAACGACACCACATAAGCTAAGGACACCAGAGAAGCCAACGGCACCACAGAAGCTAACGGCACCACAGAAGCTAACGACACCAGAGAAGCCAACGACACCAGAGAAGCTAACGACACCACATCAGCTAAGGACACCAGAGAAGCTAACGGCACCATAAAAGCTAACGACACCACAGAAGCTAACGCGGCGTATAAACGTCGACAGACTGAATATTTATTGAACAAAGTTGCAGTTATATTATTAATAATGAACTTGTAATGTTTAATGAACAAACCTGCTCTGTGTAACCGAAGCTGAGGGTTGAAAACAGCGTCCAGTAGTTTCCGTTGTCGCTCGTTCTCCTCTTTTGATCGACAAAGTTCCTCCTCGTACTCTGCTATCGTTCTTTCAAACAGCCCAAATATCTCTTCAGCAGCCGCAGTTAGTCGCTGCTTCACCAACGATCTCAGCATTTGGACTTTAGACATCTTCACACTTTAAAAACACAACAAAGACACTCTGCTAACAGTCGTTTGTACTCGACGCCATTTTGTTCAGTGTGAAGTAAGCCACAGTAAATAATACAGCTTCCGGAAGTGCTGAGTTTCTGAGGTTCAAAATAAAAGTCACTGTACAGCTGATGATATAGCCATCACCTTCCTCTGTATACACGGACAACTCGTCACTGATTCTCTTGCAAACTTTAATGGTGAATTCTGGAATTATAAATGAAAAACCCATTCTGTTATCTGAACTCTTTGAAGCATCTGTATTGGACGCCATCTTGCTCAAACAGTGTGACGTTGGCCAGTAAAGAATACAGCTTCCAGGGCAGATGGGTTTCTGAGCGTCAAAATAAAATTTCAGAAGTGTTACCATAATTAACATACTGAAGCGGCATTTATAGTTGTGCAGCAGAGCCCACGCTGTTGTGAGCATTTTTACTTGCAGTTACACTTCCAAAAAACTAGTCGGCGGTGGAGGTTTCTTAAAAGTGCTGTTTAGTTGATTCAAAACACACATTAAACACACATTAAACATGGCTTAATAGAAACAGTTTCAAACACAAGTACACAAAGCAGCTTCACTATAACTCGCAGCATTCACAGACAAACACTTTGTCACATTTCTCTGGACACATTTCCCCTACAAATACAACATGCTAACTTTATTAGCACAAGTCTATGGCATTTTACATTGTATAAATTAGCCTAGCAACTAGCAATCTTTCCCTCCTCTCATATGAAACCAGGGACAACAGCAACATTTAACAAAGGTAACGGCACACAATTTGGCTCCATTACAACTCACAACATTCACTGACTAAACAACTGTCTTATACTTAACAAGTTTTCCAAACAAATACAAAATGCTAACATTGTTAGCACAAGTCTATGGCACTTTACACTGTATAAATTAGCCCAGCAGCTAGCAGAGATTTCCTCTCCCCCTTCCACGAGACTAAAAATGCTATTTTTGTGGAGGCTTTATTGTCCTCACAATTTATTGTTTCCTTATCTGTGAAATTAAAGTAAATAAAAGCTTTGTTTCCACTGAGGGAAATGGTGTCAGCTTACAGAAACAGACAGGAGGTCTGTGTGACCGCAATGTGTAGTTACATTTCTGGGGAGGTGCACGTCAGGTTATGGCGTCAGCTCTACGTCGACATGGAGCCGACCCTGTAGCTATGGTGTCGATTCAACGCAGAAATAGAAGTTCCCTATTATTCAGAAAAACACGCAGGAAGAGAAATGATTAAAATATGCTTTTCAAAAGACTGACATTTATTGAGCTTTGAACTTTAGTCCTTAAACTCCAAATAGGTTGTTGGCTGTAACTTTTTGCGTGCTGCCGTCTCAGCTAGGTCTCCCTTGTAAACCAGCCAGAATTTTATCCTGGTTCAATATTGGTTAAATTAAATTAAATTAAATTAAAAGTTTCTGTCCCATGCGCTTTGTCCTTGTCAGATTAAAGTTGTCCAAATACATTTAAAATGCAATGTAGGATATGACCTAATAATACATTTATGGATAAATGGATAACACTGAATAAAACTTAATTGTATTAATTTACTAACACTTTCCCCCTCTCTGACTGACCCCCTTTTGTGCACAGTCGGCAAATTCATGCATTAATATCTCTACATCCATCTGATTAAAATGGAGCTTCTGCCTTTTATTTACCTGTTGCCATGGTGAATCATAGTATCGGAGCTCCACTGATGATGGCTGTTTTCATTCACCGCACTTGAGCTCAACTCAGGGTTGATTAAACTGATTCTGATCAGCTGTTCAGGGCTCCTTGTGTCTCACCACATTTCAATAAACATTCATGAACTTATATATAAATGAAAAAGAAAGAGGGGCAGTGTAGTGGAGGATATTAACTTATGTATGTTGTAATTACGCCCCTAATAGATAAATATGCAAAACATGTAAAGCCTATTGAAGTCAATACAAATAAAAGCAGTTTAGTGAAAGAGTAAACACTGTGAATGACTCAGTTTAAAGATGGTTGGGCGTTGTTAACCATTGTGAAACATTACCAACTCTAAATGCTGTTTGCTCACAGCAGAGGAAGAAAGACATTCTTCCTCTGATGTTTTCATTTCAAACATGTCAACAACTGTTGCTCCAGAATTTAATCACTGCTGAAAGTTTCATGTGAACCAGCAGTTTTACTGCCGCTGTTGTCGAAGACAGACTTATGACCTTTGACATGTGACTGCCTTGTGATTTTGTTGTTTAAAATTTTTCCCACACACTGACCAACTGAGGGGTTTCTCCACTGTGTGAATTCTCATGTGCTACTTCTGAGTCTAGCAGACAAACTTTAGCCACAATCAGAAAACCTTGACATTTTTGCTTGTAATAATTTTCATACGATGAAGAGAGACTTAATAATTTTTCAGAAAGTTTTAACAGTACTGATGTTTACTCGTCTCCTTCCAGTCATCACCAGTATTCAGTCTCTGGTTGAAAAAATTCTCCAGTCTTGTCATCAGTCTCAGGTTGTAAACATGTATCTGGATCTGAGTTCCTGGCTGGTTCTGGTCCTTCAAAGTCCTTTCCACCCACTTCTGTTTCCATCTGTTCAGCTGAGCTGCTGGCTGGAGGCTCTGCCTCTCTGTTCTCCTCTGTCGGAGTTTGATGAGTCTGTGAGGACTGACACCCAACACACTGATGGTTTCTGAGTTGGTGAGGCCAAGTGAATCTCTGGTCACAAACACGACAGCTGAAAGGTTTCTCTCCTGTGTGGGTTCTCGTGTGAACAACTAAGGTTTCCTTGCGCAGGAATCTCTTCCCACACTCAGAGCAGCTGTAAGGCTTCTCTCCTGTGTGGCACCTCATGTGTTTATAAAGATATCCATTATGTGTAAAAGATTTCTTACAGACTGAGCAACTGTAAGGTTTCTCTCCTGTGTGAATCCTCATGTGTTTCTGTAAATGTCCACTCTGTGTAAAAGATTTCTTACAAATTGAGCAACTGAATGGTTTCTCTCCAGTGTGGATTCTCATGTGCCTCTGCAAATCGCCGCTCTGCGTAAAAAAGTTATTACAGACTGAGCAACTGAATGGTTTCTCTCCAGTGTGAATTCTCATGTGTTTCTGCAAATCTACAGCTTGTGTAAAAGATCGCTTGCAAACTGAGCAGCTGAATGGTTTCTCTCCTGTATGAATGCACATGTGTCTCTTCAGCTCTGTCTTGCGGCTAAATCTTTTCCCACACTCGGAGCAGCTGAGTGGTTTTTCACCAGCACAACATCTTGAATCACTGACGGGAACTTCAGTATCTTTCAGAATATTTAAACCTGACTGATACTCTCTGGTCTCCGTCCAATCATTGTTACTGTCGTGTGTCTCAGGTTGTAAATGTGTATCTGGATCTGAGTTCCAGACTGGTTCTGGTCCTCCACAGTCCTCTCCATCAGCTCCAGTTTCCACCTGTTCAGTGTGTCTTTGATGAAGTTGTGAGGACTGAGGTTTCTCTTCATCATCTTCACTCTTCACAGGGACAGGAGTGGAAATGGACTTGGTGATATCATCCTCCTCCAGCCCTTGAAGCTGCTCTCCCTCCTGACTGATCCAGAGTTCCTCCTGTTCCTCTTTAATGTGTGGAGGCTCTGGGTCCTCCTGGTCCACACTGGAGCTCCACTCCTGCTGCTCAGGGGGAACCTCTTCTTTAACCACCAACAGCTGCTGGACGTCTGCAGGAAACAGGAAACACACACACACAGATGGTATTATCACTAAAGAGCTTTTTCCCTCACTTTATGGAATACAAAGTTTATTGATAAACATCTGCAGAACATACAAGTTCATTACCATACGAATGAAAGGAAGCAAAATAATTTAATTTAATTATTTTAATAAGCAAAACATGATGAGTAATAAAGTAATACACAGTAGATGTACTACCAGCTGTGATGATGTCATGAGTGGTCACATGACAAAACAACCAGATGGTTGGAGCTGTTGATTTGAACCAAACAGAACCAAGAACAGTGTTTTTGTCATGTATATAGAGTGTTGCAGAAATCAGTCTTCCATCCAGAAAAGAATTAGCATTTTTACACTTGTCTTGAATTCAGTGGGTTGTTTGAGTGGGTTGTTGGTTAGATGCCTGAAAAAATATCCCCACTGGCCCTCCTAGTGGAAATAATTGGAGTGTGACCTTACTGTGGGGGCGCTTATTTATGAAGGTAGCACAAAGGTTGTGAAACAAGACAACCTGAGATGAACCATGAGGGTATAGCTTGTTGGTAAGAGGGTTAATATAGCTCAGAAGTTAGGCTAAAATTTGGGAAGAGGACAACTGACATGGACAATTTTAAGGAGTCCCTTAAACTCTCACCTCAAGATATCATAAGGTCTGTGGGTACCCACAAGTCTCCCCTGAACTTGAGAAGGCTTGTATTTGACAAATGTTTATTTTGCAATCAACATACCCCTCAAACTTTTGTCTTTCTGAAGAAGAGGACACTCAGGCTATTGACACAGCAATGAATCACCTAACATGGATAGATATTAAACACATCTAAACAGGACAACTGTAGAACTCAAAGTGATAACTGTACTTGTATTAGTCTGCACACATCAGAAAATTACTGTACAATAAGAAACTAAAGTACATCAGTATGTGATTCCTCAAGTTTCCATAATGACATAATTTTCAACTGTATAAGTAAATTCTTGTTGTTCAGATATAACTTTATGGTTTTGGTGTGACACACCAAGTTCTCCAGAGAAGCTAACGACACCAGAGAAGCTAACGGTACCAGAGAAGCTAACGACACCAGAGAAGCTAACGACACTAGAGAAGCTAACGGCACCAGAGAAGCTAACGGCACCAGAGAAGCTAACAGCACCAGAGAAGCTAACGACACCACAGAGGCTAACGACACTAGAAAAGCTAACGACACCACATAAGCTAACGACACCACAGAAGCTAACGACACCACAGAAGCTAACAGCACCAGAGAAGCTAACGGCACCACAGAAGCTAACGACACCAGAGAAGCTAACAGCACCAGAGAAGCTAACGACACCACAGAAGCTAACGACACCACAGAAGCTAACGACACTAGAGAAGCTAACGACACCAGAGAAGCTAACGTGGCTTTTAAACGTCGACAGACTGAATATTTATTGAACAGAGCTGCAGTTATATTATTAATAATGAACTTGTAATGTTTCATGAACAAACCTGCTCTGTGTAACCGAAGCTGAGGGTTGAAAACAGCATCCAGTAGTTTCCGTTGTCGCTCGTTCTCCTCTTTTGATCGACAAAGTTCCTCCTCGTACTCTGCTATCGTTCTTTCAAACAGCCCAAATATCTCTTCAGCAGCCGCAGTTAGTCGCTGCTTCACCAACGATCTCAGCATTTGGACTTTAGACATGTTCACACTTTAAAAACACAACAAAGACACTCTGCTAACTGTTTTTCTTCTCTATCGGACGCCATCTTGTTCAGTGTGACGTTATCCACAGTAAGAATACAGCTTCCGGCATAGGTGAGTTTCTGAGGTTCAAATTAAAAGTCCAGAAGCATTACCGAAATTCAAGATATACTCAGAAATACACACGGGCAGTTCAATGATTAAAATTCAGAAGAATGACATGAACTAAACTTACTTTATTACTGATTATTTATTTGTATTTTAAATATAATATTTATTTACAAACAAAAAGCTTCAAAACATTTCTCATCACAAAGCTCCAAATAAGTTGTTGTTGTTTCTTCTCATGTCAAACTACCAGGTAAGATCAGGACAATGGAGGAAAAAGAAAATCATTACCCTAAAACAAACATCAGACCTGAGGTCTCCCTCCTTCATTTTCAGGTTTAATCTGAGCCAGCTGCATGGATCAAATTAATATCCAGGAAAACACTTAACCTACAGATGATTGATTGATGATTCACTGATGAGGAAATGTCATCAGATATCTTCAAGTCATCAAGAAGAACCAGGATTAGAATAAGAAATGTTTTAACACACTCAGAACACCTGGACCTATTTTTTTTTACCGTAATAACTTTCGCACAGTGTACTGGGACTTCCTCACTTTACAGAGAGTTTAAACCTGACTGAGGTTCTCTGGTCTCCTTCCAGTCATCATCAGTGTTCAGTCTCAGGTTCAGAAGACTATCCAGTCTTGTCAACAGTCTCAGGTTCAGAAGACTCTCCAGTCCTGTCATCAGTCTCATGTTCTAAATGTGTATCTGGATCTGAGTTCCTGGCTGGTTCTGGTCCTCCACAGTCCTCTCCCTCTGCTTCTGCTTCCACCTGTTCAGCTGAGCTGCTGGCTGGAGGTTCCCCCTTTCTCTCCAGTGTGCCTTCTCATGTGTTTTCGTAAACTGCAACTATATGGAAAAGATTTTTCACAAACTGAGCAGCTGTAAGGTTTTTCTCCAGTGTGGCTTCTCATATGTACTCGTAAATGTCCTTTCTGTGTAAAAGATTTCTTACATACTGAGCAGCTGAATGGTTTCTCTCCTGTATGCGTATACACGTGTTTCTTCAGATCTGTGCTGGTGGGAAATTTTTTCCCACACTCAGAGCAGCTAAATGGTTTCTCTCCTGTGTGGGTCCTCATGTGAAACTTTAAACTACCTCGGAGTGTAAAAGATTTCCTACAAACCGAGCAGCTGAATGGTTTCTCTCCTGTGTGGATTCTCATGTGCTTTTGTAAATTTCCATTCAGTGTAAAGGATTTCTCACAAACTGAGCAGCTAAAAGGTCTTTCTCCCGTATGAGTGTTCATGTGGTGCCTTACAATTGACTTGTCGCCAAATTTTTTCCCACACTCAGGGCAGCTAAATGGTTTCTCTCCTGTATGAGTTCTCATATGTGTCTTCAGATGATCGGCTTTACCAAATCTTTTCCCACACTCAGAGCAGCAAAACGGTTTCTCTCCTGTATGAGTTTTCATGTGTTGCCGTAGAAGTTTCTTGTCGCCAAATTTTTTCCCACATTCAGAGCAGCTAAATGGTTTCTCTTCTGTGTGGGTCCTCATGTGAAACTTTAAACCATCTCGGAGTCTAAAAGATTTCTTACAAACCGAGCAGCTGAATGGTTTCTCTCCTGTGTGGATTCTCATGTGCTTTTGTAAATTTCCATTCAGTGTAAAGGATTTCTCACAAACTGAGCAGCTAAAAGGTCTTTCTCCCGTATGAGTGCTCATGTGTTGCCTTACAAGTGACTTGTCGCCAAATTTTTTCCCACACTCAGGGCAGCTAAATGGTTTCTCTCCTGTATGAGTTCTGATGTGTGCTTTCAGACATCCAGTTTTACCAAATCTTTTCCCAGACTCAGAGCAGATAAATGGTTTCTCACCAGCACTACATTTCAAATCACTGACAGACACTTCTTCATTTTTCAGAATATTCAAACCTGACTGATATTTTCTTGTCTCCTTCCATTCATCACTGTCATCAGTCTCAGGTTCAGAAGACTCTCCAGTCTTGTCATGTGTCTCAGGCTGTATCTGTGTATCTGGATCTGAGTTCCTGGCTGGTTCTGGTCCTCCACAGTCCTCTCCATCAGCTCCAGTTTTCATCTGTTCAGTGTGTCTTTGATGAAGCTGTGAGGACTGAGGTTTCTCTTCATCATCTTCACTCTTCACAGGGACAGGAGTGGAAAGGAAGTTGATGATATCAGCCTCCTCCAGCCCTTGAAGCTGCTCTCCCTCCTGACTGACCCAGAGTTCCTCCTGGTCCTCTTTAATGTGTGGAGGCTCTGGGTCCTCCTGGTCCTCTTTAATGTGTGGAGGCTCTGGGTCCTCCTGGTCCACACTGGAGCTCCACTCCTGCTGCTCAGGGGGAACCTCTTCTTTAACCACCAACAGCTGCTGGACGTCTGCAGGAAACAGGAAACACACAGATGTTACAGAGAAATGTTGTCGTTCATTCACATCACAGCTCAAAAACTCCTTACTAAACTTCTACAGATCTCTGAGCATCAGACAGCTTCACAGTGTTCACTCAGCTGTGTCAGGTCTCTATACGACATCTGTAAGTAACAGCAGTATCACTACACTGTACTTTTGAATTTAGACTTTCGGTGCAAAGGCCTGGGCTGAGAAAGGACTATGAGAATGGGGTTCAGAGTTTGTTGTCCTATAGTGCTGTACAACTTCAATTAGCAAGTCTTTAATTTGCATCCCTCACTGAACTCAACCCTGACTGTATGGGACAGGCACAAAACTCTTACTCAGCAAAGATGGGAAATAATATCATTATATAAACCAATATGAATATCATTTGTATATAAAATCGGCTATCACATATAAATTCGAAATTAGTTATTTGATCTCGCTTGAAAAGACAGCACATCTCCGCTACAGCTTAGAGTGGTATTCCTCAAGGAAGCATTCTTGGCCCACTTTTGTTTTTATTATATATGCTTCCACTTGGAAACAATATAAGTAAAAACTTTTTAAAGCTAAATGAAGACAAAATTGAGATTAGTTTAATTGGAACAAAAGCAGCATGAGGAAAAATGCAGTCAGTATTTGGTGGTCTTAGCAACTCCACAGTAACAGCAGCCACAATAGCTGGGAAAAAAAATTGCTAAGCGGCTAAACTGTTACTTACAGTTTTCAGGTGATTTGTTAAAATGGTTGTAGATTTGTGATATGCCAGTTTCCTTTGGCAAACCTGCCACTCGACTTTTTGAGAGTCACCTCAAACTATTCCAGAAGCTTGACTTTGTCAACATCATGAAGTTGCGTGTTTTTCTTGCATATTTTCCTGCCTTGTCTTGTTTTATCAGAATGTCAACGGCAGCTACCTGTTGGAGCTGAGCTGCCTTCAGGCGGAGTCGGCGCAGCTATCCCTCCACACTAACAACATACCTCTGGAGTCACTTTGGGAACACAAGCGAAATGATGCACAAACCAGCCTTTTGTGTTTCACAGAGACATGGCTTTCTGAGGATGTGGACTTTCATGTGGATGGTTTTAACATCATTCGCGTTGACAGAGATGCAGCCAAAATGTGGAAGTCATTTGGGGTCAATCAAATATGTTTTATGTAAACCGGAAATAATCAGAGAATTTGAGGGTTCAGAAAAAACAAACATATGGTATATGGTATATCAAACATGCAAAAGGAATGTAAGACCATGCAACATAACCAACCAGCAAAGAAGCTAACGGCACCAGAGAAGCTAACAACAACAACACAAAAGCTAACGACAACAACACAAAAGCTAACGACACCAGAGAAGCTAACGACACCAGAGAAGCTAACGACAACAACACAAAAGCTAAAGACACCAGAGAAGCTAACGACACCACAGAAGCTAACAACAACAACAACACAAAAGCTAACTACACCAGAGAAGCTAACGGCACCAGAGAAGCTAACGGCACCAGAGAAGCTAACGGCACCAGAGAAGCTAACGACACCGCAGAAACTAACGGCACCAGAGAAGCTAACGACACCAGAGAAGCTAAAGACACCAGAGAAGCTAACGGCACCGCAGAAACTAACGACACCACAGAAGCTAACGACACCACAGAAGCTAACGACACCAGAGAAGCTAACGACACCAGAGAAGCTAACGGCACCGCAGAAACTAACGGCACCAGAGAAGCTAACGACACCAGAGAAGCTAACGACACCAGAGAAGCTAACGGCACCGCAGAAACTAACGACACCACAGAAGCTAACGACACCAGAGAAGCTAACGACACCACAGAAGCTAACGTGACTTTAATCGTCGACAGACTGAATATTTATTGAACAAAGCTGTAGTTATATCATTAATAATGAACTTGTAATGTTTCATGAACAAACCTGCTCTGTGTAACCGAAGCTGAGGGTTGAAAACAGCGTCCAGTAGTTTCCGTTGTCGCTCGTTCTCCTCTTTTGATCGACAAAGTTCCTCCTCGTACTCTGCTATCGTTCTTTCAACTAGCCCAAATATCTCTTCAGCAGCCGCAGTTAGTCGCTGCTGCACCAACGATCTCAGCATTTGGACTTTAGACATTTTCACACTGCAAAGTCACTCTATTGACACGTGTCTACTGGACGCCATCGTCTTTCTTCTTCTTCTTCTTCTTGGCTTTTTATAGAGGTTGTCAAAAACGTTAAGGTGCATTACCGCCACCAACTGGTGTGGAGTGTGGATCGGGACTCTATCTCAAATGTTCTCGCCGATAATAAGGGGGAAAAAATCTTAACATGCAGAAAATGTAGACAGTAAATAAAACAAAACTATATTCTCCCAATCAGATTCGTTCTCCTAAGATCCAGTAAAATGCTTGATAACATCTCTGACTTGAACTTCTCTGTAAAATATCTCTTTAATCAAAACTCAACTTCATTTCGTTCAGATTTGATATAAGTCTATGTAATTACGAGATAATGTGTTGATTTTTTAAAAAATTCATTCAGTGGATGCCGTGCCCTTCTGTAGTAAACGATACTTCCGGTCAATGTTTTTCAGAATAAAAGCATTATATGGGTAGACAATGAAGTGCATTGCATTCGATGAAGCGCGCTGATAAGATCTCAAACGACATAAGATCTCATAATTACAAAAACGTATGTTGTAATTACAAGACAATGTGTCCTGAATGATCAAATCACAGTCTTGATATTATAGTTTCCCCTCTTCCCCTCTTCAGCAACAGAATCTGTTGCTGAGATGTCAATAAATGACTAGTTAAAATGTCTTTTACTACGGTGTGATTTCTTTTCAAGGAGGAGAGATAAAAGAAACACATGTAATAAATGAAGCAGCTTTCAGTTCGTGTGTTGCCTTTATTAAGTTCAAATAATCTGGAAAACACTTTATGCTTTTTACATATCTAAACAACTCAGTTTGAGGATGGACACATTTTAATACATTTTCAGAGATCTGAGTAAACAATGAACCAAATTCAAGAGATGATGAGAGATTGTTTATCTTTCCTTTAGGTTTAAAATGGAAGCTGAAAGTCTGGAATTAAAATCTGATACTTCATCTGTTTTTCGCTGACAAACTGGTTTGTCTGAAGGTGACATTTTTAGGCCTTTTTTTTGTTGTTGTCATTGGATAGGACAGTCTGGGCAAGAGGGTGGATGGCGTGCAGTGAAGGGCTGCAGGCTGGAATTGAGCCTGAGCGGACTGCAAAACTTCGAAGGAAGAGCGACAAGAAAAGAGAGAGAGACAACCCGAAGACAACGACAGTGTCAAGGGCGTGGGATCATTCCAAGTTAAAGAGTTAGCATACCACAACAGTACGTCCTCAATGCTACAACATCTAAGTGGAAAACATTCAGTGTGTGCATCGATTCGCTGAGCGACCCAACACAACGTTAACGTCATGTTCAATTGCATTTAATCGGTTATTGTTGGTTGAGATTCATAATGCATGTGAAGTATGTATGTGTATTATGGCTTTAAAATGGCTGATTAATAACAGAAATCAATGCGATGGCTAACGTTACCTGGCGATGTATCACGCGTATTCGCCAAAATTTGCTCGCGAATACAGCAACACATGGAAAATAAAATGCTGTCGTCAATTTGTTTAAGCCTGAGCTTCATTCATATTGTAAGTCACGCACACGTTAACACATGCGCACCCCTTACTCGCAAGAGCAAATGTGTTGCTCATTTATCTAATTTCTGACTTTTCTTATCTTCTTGTATTTATTACCGTTACCCTTAAATAAAGCTAGAGTCATTACATGAAAACATGCAGTATTACTTATCCAATCACATGATAAATCACCAGAATAATCCATAGAATACTTGATTACTAAAATAACTGATAGCTGCAGCCCGAGCAGGGTCACTGCCGAAGCCACCGGACGCCCCCCCGAGTCCATGTTTTTATTACAGTTTAACGTTGTAAAAGGGCACCGCCACCTGTGGAGATCTGGGCCCTGTGTCAGAAAGCAGGTTTAGTGAAAACTAGTTTCCTCATTGATTCAGTTCATATCAAGGCCAGATTGAAAGGGCATTAGGACATTAGTTTGTTACTCAGGACTATCCGTAGTTATCGCTGTTACAAACAAACTGTGAAGCCCTCACTCGTCACTGTACGCTTTACTCCAGGGCTGGTCGCCATCTTCGACCTTTCGTAGGCTCAGTCACTGGTATTTGTTCATTTAATAAGCCACACTGAGTAAACTCCCTTTGTACTTTTATGTCCTCTGCTCCTCTCACTTGGAATTACCTTCAAAAAGAGTTACAGCTACATGAACTGGTCTCCCTGTCTGATTTTATACTCCTTGCGAGTACAAGGACGACAGAGTCGGTTGGGTCTTGTCAATGTGCGTAGGTGTCCTAATTGTTTTGATGTTTTATATTGTGTGGCTGTTGGCTGTAATTTTTTGTGTGCTGCCGTCTCGGCCAGGTCTCCCTTGAAAAAGAGCCGAGAATTACTTGGTTAAATGTGGGGTGAATCATCGACTATATTTTTCATCTTCAGTTGCCGTCCCCTGCATTATGTCTGTCAGATTAAAGCTGTAATGTAGGCTATGACCTAATGATAAATTGTAGGGCTGTCCTGAATGCCATTTTTTTATTGTATTGCGGAGTTTTGCACAGCGGCGACTGGATCTTTGCTCTCAAGCCACAAAAAAATGTGATGGCACAACAGTCTCCTTCAGTACATTATTCTATGCTTTCTTTTGATGCAATAAAATGGTTAATCAGCAGTGCTGTGCACTGTAGAGCCGATGCGGGGCTGGTTCTGCCGGCCTGAATAGAATATAATGTCTATAGCCTTACTGTTGTGTACAGCCTTTATAGACTGAGCTGAGTAGTGATGCACGGGTCGACCCGTAACCCGCGGGACCTGCAAATGGACCTGCGGGTCGGGCAGCAGTGATCGTCTGTTGAATCGGTCTGTAAATGATATTTTGACATTATTGGCTATTACTGTCATGGCATCCGAAGGTACTGATGCGTTGAGCAGGTGACAGTCCACGGCCGTTTTCAAAACACACGTGTGTCACGCACTCCAAAAGAAACTTTAAACAATAATTTATTGTACAAACGGGGGGAAACAAACATTGACAAAAACAGTTCCATAATTCATATTAAATTCAAAAGATAACGAAAAAACAGCTACAAGTTAGAGGGAATAGTGATAAAGTGGTCAAACTTGGCATTGATCCACAGACTCAGACGGATGCGCTCAAGCCTATATTTTCACATTTTTAACAATGCAATTTAAAAGTTTTGATGTTTATTGATAACCTACATTTACCAACAACAAAAAGACTACATTTAGCACCAAAAAAATATGTAAAAAAATAAAAAATAAATAAATAATAATAAAAAAAAGTAAATAATATAACGAATATCGAATACCAAATTTTCATAACGAATACCTACCCATAGAAACAAATATTCGAATATCCGAATATTTGGGTACAGCCCTAATAAATTGATGGATAAATAATACTGAATAAAACTTAACTGTATTTATTTTTTGACACTTTATCACACTCTGACTCAGACCCTTTTTTTTGATAAATGTACGCAGTGTGCTTATTCATGCATTAATATTTCTATGTCCAACTGATTAAAATGGAGCTTCTGCCTTTCATTTAGTTTAACGTTTCTGAAACAGGCCCCTGTTCACACAGGGCTCCTTGTGTCTCACCACATGTCAATAAACATTCATGAACATACATATATATATATATATATATATATACATATATATATATATATATATATAATATATATAT
>NC_065522.1:30746132-30751116 GCF_006386435.1 Epinephelus moara | reverse complement strand
ATATATATATATATATATATATATATATATATATATATATATATACATACATATGAAAAAGAAAGAGGGGTAGTGTAGTGGAGGATATTAACTTGTCTATGTTTTAAATATAACCTAAAATAGATAAATATGCAAAACATGCAAAACCTATTGAAGTCAACTATCAACTCCTGTATACAAATAAGAGCCGTCTAATAAACAAGTTAACACTGTGAATGACTCAGGTTAAAGATGTTTGGGATAGTCTAATGTCAAACTATCAAAAAAGGTTACGAGACATCAATAATTTTCAGGGTAAGACATTACCAAAATCTAAATGCTGTTTGCTCACAGCAGAAGAAGAAAGACATTCTTACTCTGATGTTCTCATTTCAAACATGTCCACAACTGTTTCATCACTGTAAAAAGTTTCATCTGAACCAGCAGATTTACTGCCACTGCTGAGGAAGACACATCTATGACCTCTGATGTGTGACTGCCTTGTGAATTTTTTGTTTAAACCTTTTCCCACACACTGAGCAGCTGAAGGGTTTCTCCCTTAACTAACTCTTTTTTTTTTTTTTGCCAGTAGCAGGTGTCATGTGACACACAGGGACTTCATCATTTTTCAGAGAGTTTATCCCTGACAGAAGTTCTGTGATCTCCTTTCAATCATCACCAGTGTTCAATCTCAAGTTGAAAAAAGTCTCCAGGCTTATCCTCAGTCTCAGGTTGTAAATGTGTATCTGGATCTGAGTTCCTGGCTGGTTCTGGTCCTCCACAGTCCTCTCCATCAGGTTCTGCTTTTATCTGTTCAGCTGAGCTGCTGGCTGGAGGCTCTGCCTCTCTGTTCTCCTCAGTCTGAGTTTGATGAGACTGTGAGGACTGACACCCAACACACTGGTGGTTTCTGAGCTGTTTAGACCAAGTGAATCTTTGGTCACACACGGTGCAGCTGTAAGGTTTCTCTCCTGTGTGGGTTCTCGTGTGATGAATTAAGGTTTGTTTGCGAAGGAATCTTTTGCCACACTCAGAGCAGCTGTAAGGTTTCTCTCCTGTGTGGATCATTATGTGTTTCTGTAATATTCCATTCAGTGAAAAAGATTTCTTGCAAACTGTGCAGCTGAATGGTTTCTCTCCTGTGTGGGATTTATTGTGTGTTTCTAATTGTCCACGATATGTAAAAGACTTCTTACAAACTGAGCAGCTGAACGGTTTCTCTCCTGTGTGGCCTCCAATGTGTTTCTGTAAGCTTGCACTCTGTGAAAAAGATTTGTTACAGAATGAGCAGCGGAATGGTTTCTCTCCTGTGTGGCTTCTCATGTGTACCCGTAAATGTCCACCCTGTTTAAAAGATTTCTTACAAACTGGACAGCTGAAAGATCTCTCGTCTGTATGAGTGCTCATGTGTCTCTTCAGATCTGACCTGGTGGAACATTTTTTCCCACACTCAGAGCAGCTAAAACGTTTCTCTCCGATGTGACTCCTCATGTGTATCAGTAAATCTACACTCGCTGTAAAACATGTCTTACAAACTGAGCATCTAAAGGGTTTTTCTCTTGTATGAATGCTCATGTGTCTCTTCAGAGGTGATTTAGTGCGAAATCTTTTCCCACACACAGAGCAGCTGTAAGGTTTCTCTCCTGTATGGATTCTCATGTGTTTCTGTAAACCTCCACGCTCATTAAAACCTCTCTTACAAACTGAACAGCTGAAAGGTTTTTCTCCTGTGTGAGTGTTCATGTGTCTCTGTAATTGTCCCCTTTGTGTAAAAGACTTTGTACAAACTGAGCAGCTGAATGGTTTCTCTCCTGTATGAGTTCTCATGTGTCTCTTCAGA
Organism: Epinephelus moara; assembly: GCF_006386435.1. Classification (NCBI taxonomy): domain Eukaryota; kingdom Metazoa; phylum Chordata; class Actinopteri; order Perciformes; family Serranidae; genus Epinephelus; species Epinephelus moara. The sequence goes on along the minus strand of NC_065522.1, from coordinate 30,749,297 downwards.
TCTGTCCTGCGGCCAAATCTTTTCCCACACTCAGAGCAGCAAAATCGTTTCTCACAACCAGTACATGTCCAATCACTGTCAGAGACTTCATCATTTTTCTGAGAGTTTAAACCTGACTTGGGTTCTCCAGTCTCCGTCCAATCATCAACACTTTCATCAGTCTCAGGTTCAGAAGACTCTCCAGTGATGTCACGAGCCTCAGGTTGTAAATGTGTATCTGGATCTGAGTTCCTGGCTGGTTCTGCTCCTCCACAGTCCTCAATTTCAACTTCTATTTCCATCTGTTCAGTTTGTCTTTGATGAAGCTGTGAGGACTGAGGTTTCTCTTCATCATCTTCACTCTTCACAGGGACAGGAGAGAATGTGAACTTTATGACATCANTAACCACCGACAGCTGCTGGACGTCTGCAGGAAACAGGAAACACACAGATGTTACAGAGAAATGTTGTTGTTCATTCACATCACAGCTCAAAAACTCCTTACTGAACTTCTACAGATCTCTGAGCATCAAACAGCTTCACAGTGTTCACTCGTTCACAAGTGTGACAACTGGCAGCTTGAGTAAATAAAATGCCGGCCATGAAATCGATATATTGCCCAGCTCCAGAACAACCCAGCATAATTAACGTTGTGGACCATTTAAAGCCACCTTCCCAATACAGTGGCATGCAAAAGTTTGGGCACCCCGGGTCAAAATTTCATTTACTATGAAGAGTTGAGTAAGTACATGATGAACTTATAAACAGTCTGACTCCTGAAACCTCGTCCCAACAATCAGCAGCCATGGGCTCCTCTAGCTGCCTAGCACTCTGAAAACTAAAAGACCTGATGAAGACTAGAAGAAGATAGCAAAGTGCTTTCAGATAGCTGTTTCCTCAGTTCGTAATTTCATTCAGAAATGGCAGTTAACAGAAACTGTGGACGGTCAAGCTGAGGTCTGCTCGTAGGATTGTTAGAAAGGCAAATCAAAACCCTTGTTTGACTGCAAAAGACCTGCAGGAAGATTTCTCAGACTCTGGAGTGGTGGTGCACTGTTCTACTGTGCAGACACACCTGGACAAATATGACCTTCATGGAAGAGTCATCAGAAGAAAACCTTTCCTGTGTCCTCACCACAAAATTCAGCCTCAGACATTTGCAAAGGAACATCTGAACAAGCCTGATGCTGTTTGGAAACAAATCCTGTGGACTGATGAAGTTTAAATAGAACGTTTTAGACAAAATGAGCAAAGGCGTGTTTGGAGAGCAAACTGTTAAACACGGGGGTGGATGGATGATGCTTTGGGCTTGTGTTGCAGCCAGTGGCAGAGGGAACATTTCACAGGTAGAGGGAAGAATGGATTCAGTTGAATTCCAGACATCACAGCATCTGTAAAAAAAGCTGAAGATGAAGAGAGGATGGCTTCTACAACAGGACAATGATCCTAAACACACCTCCAAATCCATAATGGACGACCTCAAGAGGAGCCAGCTGAAGTGTTTGCCATGGCCCTCACAGCCGCCCGACCAAACATCATTAAAAATCTGTGGATAGAGCTCAAAGAGCAGTGCATGAAGACGGCCCAAGAATCTCACAGAGCTAGAAGCCTTTTGCAGGAAGAATGGGTGAAAATCCTCCAAACAAGAACTGAAAGACTCTGAGCTGGTTACAAAAAGTGTTCAGAAACTGTGATACTTGCCAAAGGGGGCACTACGAAGTACTGACTATGCTCAAACTTTTACTTCAGGCCCTTTTCCTTTTTTGTCATTTTGAAACTGTAGAAGATTGAAATTACAAAGTAATCTTACTGAAAATACTGAAGAAATGTTTCATCTTAAAGTTCCTGCCTTTTAGAGATCAGTTCACCTTCTACATAACTACTCACACTACACAAAATTTTGACCAGGAGTGCGCAAATTTTTGCATGCCAGTGTATGTAATGTTAGCTTCCAGCATGAGCTAACTTCATGCTGTTTCTCAACTCAGTCACCAGTGGTGGAAAGCAGCTAAGTTGAATTACTTAAGTAAAATTTTACTTTAGGCCTAAAATTTTACTTTAAATAATTTTATTTAAGTAAATTTAAAGGGATAGGGCACCCAAAAATGAAATTTCAGCCATTATCTACTCGCCCATATGCCGAGGGAGGCAGAGGGGGTAGCAACACAACTCCACCTAATGGAGGCTGACGGCGACCCAGATTCAAACGTTCAAGAACACATAACTGAAACCATAAAATATCTCCATACTGCTCGTCCGTCGTGATCCAAGTGTCCTGAAGACCCGACATAAAAAGTTGTTTGGAAAAACGCCATTTAAAATCTGTTTTTAGCCTCACTGTAGCCTGTAGCTCTAACTGCCTCTCTGTGCACCGCACTCACGTGTGCGTGCTTGCGCGCGAGACCAGCGAAAGCACTTGAACACACATGAAGTTGTAAAAGTTCATATGTTGTAAAAAAATTAGGTGCTCTTCACGGATGAGGCAAAGAGTCACTTAAAGATAAAACAAACAACCGACCAGTTAACTCAGTGTAGAAGTCCACAGTACAGGCAGGCAGTCCAAAAATGCACCTGAGGCACTCTGACTGTAGTTTATTAATACACGGTAAACCAACACGTTCGAACGAGAGAGTCTTCATCAAGGTGTAAAATGAATTGGAAACAGGTGTGCAATTAAAGAGCTCATGTCATGTTACACAGGTCACATGATATATTAGTGTAGCCCTACTAGACAAAAAAACAACACATTGACAGAACATGCTTAATCACAAGGAAAAAGATTCAATGACAAAAAAGATATAAGAACTGTATGACAAAGACAATAAACAATGTGTGAACGGACAACAAACGCAAAACATTTATAACGCTGAAATATGTATAAAGTGTAGTGCTCATGATAACTGAAAAAAGGATTTAAACTTAAATATTCAAAGGCAGGAAAAACTTTATACGGCATCGCCCTCAGTAATATATAAAAACATGTCATCAGTGATATTGTACACTTAAAAGAGAGCGTATACAAACACTCAGCTAACGACACCAGAGAAGCTAACGGCACCAGAGAAGCTAACGACACCAGACAAGCTAACGACACCAGAGAAGCTAACGGCACCAGAGAAGCTAACGACACCACAGAAGCTAACGGCACCAGAGAAGCTAACGACACCAGAGAAGCTAACGGCACCA
>NC_065522.1:30741308-30745718 GCF_006386435.1 Epinephelus moara | reverse complement strand
TCTTTTGATCGACAAAGTTCCTCCTCGTACTCTGCTATCGTTCTTTCAACCAGCCCAAATATCTCTTCAGCAGCCGCAGTTAGTCGCTGCTTCACCAACGATCTCAGCATTTGGACTTTAGACATGTTCACACTTTAAAAACACAACAAAGACACTCTGCTAACACTTGGTTCTGCTGGACGCCATCTTGTCCAAAGAGGATAAAGTTAGCCACAGGAAAGAACACAGCTTCCGGGGCATATATGTTTCTGAGCTTCAAAATAAAAGTCCAGAAGTTTTACCGAAATTACAGGTTTTCTCAGAAAAACACACAAGAGTTCTTTAATAAGTTGTTTTATACTCCAGTAAACACTGTGAATTACCCAAATTCAATTTGTTTGGGAGATTATTCTTTTGTCGCACTATAAAGATAGTTGATATGAATAACTATTGTGACACATAAATAAGAACCAGGATAAAAAAAATAAATAAAAAAAGAGGCAAAACAACACCCAACTCTAAATATTGTTTCCTAACAGCAGCAGAAGAGTGACATTCTTACTCTCATGTTTTTATTTCATATGCTCCAGAGTTTCATCACTGCTGAAAGTTTCATCTGAACCAGCAGTTTTATTGCAGCTGCTGTCGACGACACACTTATGACCTTTGACATGTGACTGCCTGGTGAATCTTTTGTTTAAGACTTTTCCCACATGCTGAGCCTCTGAAGGGTTTCTCCTCTGTGTGGACTCTCACAGAGACTCTTTCTTATCCTTGTCTTGTGTAGGCCTACAAAGAGCTTAAATGTGGCCTACTCAGAATCCAGCAAAGCAGATAATCACAGAACAGCTTCGAGAGACAACTACTGACTGAAAACAGGTCTTTTATGACCTGAAACAGCCTTGCAGTAAACTCAACTGTTCCTTGGGACAAAGTCACATTTCTATATTGCCAGAAAAATGTGGGGATAACTGCTCTCTGAGAAAATTTTATCGAATGGACAGTGAAAAAGACTGAAAGTTTGTTGTGCATTTATGGCTGGAGCACACTGAATGCCGGCCCTTCCCACTCTCAGAGTAATTGAGTTAATAGTCCTTCAGATTATCAGACATTAACTTCACACACATTGCTTTGCTGGTGCTTTGCTACTTAATTCTAGCGAAATTATCCCGACCATGCTTAGCAAAACAGAGGAAGCACACAATGCCTTTCTAAATCCAGCAACCTTATTATGCTCCTAATGAAGAAGTAAAGCTGTCCTGCATTTAGTCAACTTTCATTTAAATCATACAAATTATTTAAAGCGCACGTTACCTTGTACTTGCAGGTGGGGTACTCCTGCAAAAGCCTTACATCCTTACACACAAGACAAATGGAGATTACAGCTATTGGCCACCACCTGAGCCCCGTTCTGCCATTAACAATAGTTTATATTAAGTCCTATCAGTGGCGATTAATCGGACAAACAGATGAATCGGTCAACCTCTATAAAGTATTCAAACTGCCCTGTCTTGTCTGTCGTTACCTGGAGAGGTTGGAAAAAGATATACGTTTCTTCCCTCATCATCCCTCATCTACACACACTGTGATGCCGTACAGTTGGTTCAATATCAGCAAAGTTTCCCTTTATATTCATTGTCTTGTGTGGCGATCAGCAGTGATGTGGTGGTTCACTTTTACACTGTGATCTGTAGCCTATAGTTTGGCTTTAGCTTCTAACTATCTTTGTCTTTTTAACCTGTTGTTGCTGCTGAGTCAGTTTGACATCCTGGATATATCCTTCAAACACAGACTGTAGACCCCTCTGTCTGCTTCTCTCTGGAATCACTCTTTCATTTCTCCATAAACATAATATTTCTTCAGGGAGTGCAGTTAGTTACAGTGTGGGCTCCATGCTTACTCTGACAGCTTGTCGGACCATCACAAAGGGGTGGGGCTTAGCGAACGGTCAATTTACATAATAAAGATACAACTCAAATACAGTACGTTTGATGAAACATCTGATTTAATACATGATTTGTTGTCTATAGTGGTTAAAGAGCTTCACTCTTCATTCTAACTTAAATAATTGACATCACTCAGGTTCACAAAAACCACAACAGTGACAAACTCAGTTTTCCTTTTAAAGGTATCAAAAAGTGAGCAACTAAATGGTTTCTCTCTGTATGACTCCTCATATGTCTCTTCAGACTCCCATGACAATTTTTTTTACCACACTTAAAATGTAACTGTTTATTGTTAATGTCATGATGTGCTGGAACTATCATTTTTAAGAGAATTAAAACCTGACTGAGGTTCTCTGGTCTCCTTCCACACATCATTAGTGTTTATTATCAGGGTCAAGAGGGTCTCCAGTCTTGTCATCAGTCTCAGGCTGTAAATGTGTATCTGGATCTGAGCTCCTGGCTGGTTCTGGTCCTCCACAGTCCTCTCCATCAGCTTCTGTTTCCATCTGTTCAGCTGAGCTGCTGGCTGGAGGCTCTGCCTCTCTGTTCTCCTCAGTCTGAGTTTGAAGAGGCTGTGAGGACTGACACCCAACACACTGATGAATTCTGAGTTGTGTAAGCCAGGTAAATCTTTGGTGACAAACAGTGCAGCTGAATGGTTTCTCTCCTGTGTGGGTTCTCATGTGATGAGCTAAGTATCCCTTGCGAGGGAATCTTTTGCCGCACTCGGAGCAACTAAATGGTTTCTCCACTGTGTGGATTATCATGTGTTTCTGTAAATTTCCACTCTCTGTAAAAGATTTGCTACAAACTGGGCAACTGAAAGGTTTCTCTCCTGTGTGAGTGCTCATGTGTTTCTTCAGAGGTGTCTTGGTGCCAAATCTTTTCCCACATTCAGAGCAGCTGAATGGTTTCTCTCCTGTGTGGCCTCTCATGTGTATGTGTAAATGTCCACTTTGTGTAAAAGATTTGTTACAAACTGAGCAGCTGAATGGTTTCTCTCCTGTATGAGTGCTCATGTGTCTCTTCAGCTCTTGCTTGCGGCCAAATCTTTTCCCACACTCGGAGCAGCCAAATGGTTTCTTACCAGCAGTAAATCTCCAATCGCTGACAGAGACTTCGTTATTTTTCAGAGAGTTCAAAACTGACTGATATTCAATGGTCTCGTCATCACTGACATCAGTCTCAGGTTCAGGAGAATCTCCAGCCTTTTCGTCAGTATATGGCTGTAAACATGCATCTGGTTCTGGTCCTCCATAGTCCTCTCCATAAGCTTCTGTTTCCACCTGTTCAGTGTGTCTTTGATGAAGCTGTGAGGACTGAGGTTCTTCCTCTTCATCTTCACTCTTCACAGGGACAGGAGAGAATGTGAACTTGGTGATATCATCCTCCTCCAGCCCTTGAAGCTGCTCTCCCTCCTGACTGATCCAGAGTTCCTCCTGTTCCTCTTTAATGTGTGGAGGCTCTGGGTCCTCCTGGTCCACACTGGAGCTCCACTCCTGCTGCTCAGGGGGAACCTCTTCTTTAACCACCAACAGCTGCTGGACGTCTGCAGGAAACAGGAAACACACAGATGTTACTGTCAACGAGCATCTAACAGCTTGACAGTATTTACTCAGATAGAAGTTATTGCAAGTCAAATGTGAAAGGCAAATATTGTCCTTTTTACTCCACTACGTTTGTTCATTTTATCAATAAAACTTATAATCAATCAATAAATTAATGATTATATTATTAAATCAGTAAGGCTTTACTGGTCCCCAGGGGGAAATTCACAAGCTAGCCACCAGTACATGAAGTGAATGATGCAAGTCTATGATTAATAACCCTATTGAATTGGGTTACTTAGCTTTATCATTGTTGTAGGCCTAGAGTCGTGTCTAAATGAACCCCAGTAGTTGTTGCTAGTTTTAAATCTCCCTGGCAAGGCAACCAAGGCTTTCCTTATGATAAATTTGGGAAATAAAGAAGTTATTGTGCAGTTACTACGACTCTATCTGAAGATACAGTTTCTCTCGATGGCATTGCTCTGGCCTGTAGCACTACCACAAAGTAATATTTGACCAAGATTTGTCTTTTCACTCCCATATAAAACAAAGTTCACGGGCTGCGTTTTTTCATTCTGTCTCAAAAAGATGCAGAAAAATTGGTCCACACTTTTGTTACCTCAAGGCTGGATTACTGTAACTCTCTATTATCCGGTAGCTCTAGTAAGTCCTTAAAAACTCTCCAGCTAATTCAGAATGCAGCAGCATGTGTACTAACAGGAACTAAGAAACGAGATCATATTTCTCCTGTTTTAGCTTCTCTGCACTGGCNAAACTCTCCAGCTAATTCAGAATGCAGCAGCATGTGTACTAACAGGAACTAAGAAACGAGATCATATTTCTCCTGTTTTAGCTTCTCTGCACTGGCTCCCTGTAAAATCCAGAATTGAATTTAAAATCCTACTGTTAACTTATAAAGGTCTAAATGGTCAAGCTCC
>NC_065522.1:30736522-30739141 GCF_006386435.1 Epinephelus moara | reverse complement strand
TGTCGTTAGCTTTTATGGTGCCGTTAGCTTCTCTGTGTAACCGAAGCTGAGGGTTGAAAACAGCGTCCAGTAGTTTCCGTTGTCGCTCGTTCTCCTCTTTTGATCGACAAAGTTCCTCCTCGTACTCTGCTATCGTTCTTTCAACCAGCCCAAATATCTCTTCAGCAGCCGCAGTTAGTCGCTGCTTCACCAACGATCTCAGCATTTGGACTTTCGACATCTTCACACTTTAAAAACACAACAAAGACACTCTGCTAACACTTGGTTCTGCTGGACGCCATCTTGTCCAAACAGGATAAAGTTAGCAACAGTAAAGAATACAGCTTCCGGGTCAGATGAGTTGTAGCGGTTCAAAATAAAAGTCCCGAAGTGTTACCAAAATGTCAGGCTTATTCAGAAAAGCACACACAGGAAGATAAATGATTAAAATACACTTTGGAAAGACTGGTATTCTATGAGATCAAACATTCCTTCCTCAACTCCAAATATGTTGCTGTTCTTGAGTCTTTCAACGACAACCTGAGCCATCCTCAGATGATCCATTCTATATCCGGTCAGATGTCATTAAATGACATGTTAAAATGTCACTAATGTTGTGGAACACTATGAGGTGATATCTTTTTAAAGAGTAGAGGCATACATGGAATTACTGAAGCAGCTTTTCAGTTCTCGTGTTGCCTTAATTAAGTCCTGTCAGTCTAGAGCAGTGGATCTCACATGGTGTGCCATCAGATTTTGATAATCACACATTATTATTGAAATATTCACCTGGGCCTATACAAAAAGCCATGAATGAAATTTTGTTTGACTGTATCAGTATGCTGGGTGCACCCATTTCCTAATAAAGAGGCAAAGTCTGGCTAAAAAAAATGTAATTTAACAACAACAAAAAAAACCTTCACAAAAAGTTTCAAAACCACTGATTTAGAAAACACTTTTTACATATTTAAACGACTCAGTTTGCAGAAAGACATATTTTTATTACATTTTCAGACATCTCAGTAAACAATGAACCAAATTCAGAGGTAAAATGTTTCTTGCAAAATGCAAGCAGCTGAAAGGTTTTTCTCCTGAGATAAATCTAATGTGACAAACAAAGTTCACCTTCATTGGGGTTCTTGTTGCACAAACTGAGCAACTAAATAGTTTCTCTCTGTATGAATCCTCATAAGTTCCTTCGGACTACAGCGGACAGATCTCTTACCACTCTCAGAGCAACTTAACTATTTTGGTAAGCCATAAATGTTTTACAATGTACATGTACATTTTTCAGTAACTTTTAACATAACTGAGGTTCTCTGGTCTCCTTCCACTCACCATCACTGTCACCAGTCTCAGTTTCAGAAGACTTTCCAGTCTTATCATCAGTCTCAGGTTGTAAATGTGTATCTGGATCTGAGTTCCTGGCTGGTTCTGGTCCTCCACAGTCCTCTCCACCAGCTTCTGTTTCCATATGTTCAGCTGAGGTGCTCACTGGAGTCTCTGCCTCTTTATTCTCCTCAGTATGAGTTCGGTGAGGCTGTGAGGACTGACAACAAACACACTGATGGCTTTTGAGCTGGTAACGCCAAGTGAAACTTTGGTGACAAACAGTGCAGCTGTAAGGTTTCTCTCCCATGTGGACTCTCATGTGTTTCTGTAAATGTCCACTCTGTGTAAAGGATTTCTCACAAACTGAGCAGCTGACAGGTTCCTCTACTGTATGAGTTCTCATGTGTTTCTGTAAATGTCCATTCTGTGTAAAAGACTTCTTGCAAACTGAGCAGCTAAAAGGTTTCTCTCCTGTATGAATTCTCATGTGTGAGTGTAAATTTCCATTTGCAGTGAAAGATTTATTACAAACTGAGCAGCTGAAAGGTTTCTCTCCTGTGTGGACTCTCATGTGTTTCCGTACAAGTGCACTCTCTGTAAAAGCTTTCTTACAGACCGAGCAGCTGAATGGTTTCTCTCCTGTGTGGATTCTTATGTGTTTCTCTAAATAACCTCTCTGTGTAAAGGTCTTTTTACAGACTGAACAGCTGAATGGTTTCTCTCCTGTATGAGAGCTCATGTGTGCCCGAAGATTTGCAGTTTTACCAAATCTTCTCCCACATTCGAAGCAGATAAATGGTTTCTCACTAACACCACATCTCCAATCACTGACAGAGACTTCATAATTTTTTAGGGAGTTTAAACCTGACTGAGGTTCTCTGGTCTCTGTCCAATCATCATCATCACTGTCACCGGTCTCAGTTTCAGAAGACTCTCCTGTCTGGTCATCAGACTCAGGTTGTAAATGTGTATCTGGATCTGAGTTCCTGGCTGGTTCTGGTCCTCCCCAGTCCTCAATTTCAACTTCTGTTTCCACCTGTTCAGTGTGTCTTTGATGAAGCTGTGAGGACTGAGGTTTCTCTTCATCATCTTCACTCTCCACAGGGACAATAGTGAATGGGAACGTGGTGATATCAGCCTCCTCCAGCCCTTGAAGCTGCTCTCCTTCCTGACTGATCCAGAGTTCCTCCTGTTCCTCTTTAATGTGTGGAGGCTCTGGGTCCTCCTGGTCCTCTTTAATGTGTGGAGGCTCTGGGTCCTCCTGGTCCACACTGGAGCTCCACTCCTGCTGCTCAGGGGGAACCTCTT
>NC_065522.1:30724980-30735863 GCF_006386435.1 Epinephelus moara | reverse complement strand
CGCACTCGCACCCCCTAGCTCAGTCCCCGCCCCACCCCCACCCCCCTCTCTCTCCTGCTCACTGTGCGCTTGGCGAGTAATTCGGGCTTCCACAGTCGAGCGCACTTCCGCGTTGTAGTTTCCTGTAAAAATGTCCGTGAAAAATCCCCGCGATGTGAAAAATACATGCAGAGCAGTCTTTTGTGTGACACTGGTGCACGGAGCGGAATCCGCGCGGTTGTAAAATCTGAGCTTTGCGCGCACAGGGCTTGCGGACCTCCGCTTTTAGTCCGGGCCGACCTCCGCGGAGTCCACTCCATGTACGTTCCGCCCGAGTACGGCTGTAAAATGACGTATGCGGTCCGGTCGGTCTAAAAAAAAAAAAAAAAAAAAAAAAAAACGGTCCAAGACGGAGTACCGAACTGAATTGGTATTACCAAGAACCGACTTAACCCTAATTAGCACTGGGTTTAAATGCTTTTTAAGTCATTAACTTGCAAAAGCCCCCCCCCCCCCCCATAACTCTTTATTATTTTAAACTTCTAAATTTTGCTTATTCAGTTTTTTTTTATCTCCAGTGTTTTCAACATTTTCGCGTGTTAATAATAACTTTGACAACAATATCGAACGGCCAACGATGTTGTTTTCAGCATTATTTTAAGCGAGTAATCAGAACAAAGTAGACCAGCACCTGCTGACTGACCTCTTCGCCCCAGATTCATCGGAACAAGCGGCTGCCAGCCACTCATCACTGTGGTTCTTGTGCCAAACCCAAAGACTTTCTGCAGCGCAAGGGAAACGACGTTTGAGGCCACCTGCAGGACTGGAAAGACTGGAAAGCTGCGAAGCGACAGTCCGGGGCCCCAAGAGGAGCTTTGACTTTGATCATATGTGTGTATATATATATATATATATATATATATATATATATATATACATATGTGTGTAGAGAGAGAGAGGATTCATAACCCAGATATTGAGATTGACAAATTAATAACTGGTTATTAATTTGATTAGTCACTTCCCTTATGAGGACCGTGGTGCCCCAAAATTTTATCACGAGTGCAAATATTCTCAAAAGGGTGTTTCCTCTACACCATCCATTTTCATCTGCTGATCAGGGGCCGAGCTGCCGGGGCAGCAGGCTGGGCAAGGTATTCCAGATGACCCTCTACCCAGCAATGCTCTCCAGCTCCTCCTGGGGTATCCTGAGGTGTTCCCAGAGACAGATGAGCTATGACAATCCCTCCAGCATGTTCTGGGTCTACCCCGGGGCCTCCTACCGGTTGGACGTGCCCGGAAAACCTCTTATGGGAGGCACCCAGGAGGCATCCTGATCAGATGCCCGAATCACCTCAGCTGAACCCCATCAACAAAGGAGCAGTGGCCCCACTCCAAGCTCCCTTTGCATGTCTGAGCTCCTCACCCTATCTCTAAGGCTGAGCTGAGCCACTCTGAAACTCATTTGGGCCTCTTGTATCCGCTATACAATTCTTTCAGCCACTACGTAAAGCTCACGACTATAGGTGAGGGTCAGATCACGGATCGACATGTAAATTAAGGTCCCGTTTATACAACAACGATTTCCACTGAAAACGGAAAACATTAGTTGCCTTTTGGCCGATCGTTTACATGACAGCGGCGTTTTGGGTGCCTGAAAACGCAGTGTTTTGAAAACGAGTTTCAGAGTGCAATTGTTTTGGAAACGGCAGCATCTCCGTTGTCATGTAAACTTGCAATATGCAGTTCCTCTGAAAACGGAGACTTTTCACACTTGCGCATTATGGTTCCAGTCACTAGGCATGCGTGAGAAAGTCGACCATCACAACAACAATGGCCAACTCCCAAGCTCTGCTTGTGCTGCTCACCCTGTTGAATTTATCAACGCTTCCCCATCATAGTGTAGATTTACTGTAGCAACTCCACCTCGTCGTCCGTCCAGACAAACGTTCATGGGGTTGCCATTTTGTTTATTTATACATCGCCGCTCTGTTGAAGGAAGCGTAAGCATCACACCACCAACTACTGGCCTAGCGTGTATACTGTAGTGTTTTTGGTCATTTTTGGAGATCCATGTGCACGGCGATTGTTATCAAAACATTGTTGTATAAACGCGGAACTTTTTTTCAAAACGAAAATGAGTAACGATTCTGTTTTCAGTGGATCGTTTTCGAGACCCTGCGTCCTCACATGAGGACATTACATTTTGGGTTTACTGGATCTTCAACGTCATTCCGCTTAAGTCAGACCTGTTGTCCTCGTTCGTGGACACTTTTTTTGTGCCATCTAGTGGTAGTAAGAGCGCAATACACTAATCCAAAAACAAGATGGCAGCCATCTCTGCCGAGTCAGTCTGCAGCTGATCCCGACGCAAAAGTGGACAAGGTCCAAAACCTGATCACATTTTATAGTTGAAACTTGTTTTTTTAAGATTAACAATGATTGTAGTTTGATATGGCAACAAATTTGACCAATTTTAGCAACAGTAACAAGACACTGTTAATTAGAAAGTACTCATTTGAAGACACTGAGACTTTGTTATCATTGACTATGTTTCGTTTTTTATACTTATCAGGTCCTGCTCATCCAAAATAGGTAGAAGAAATTTTAAATGCATACCAAACAAAAATTCAGGATAATAGGCTGTCAACTCTCAGACTCATGTAACAGATGTTTCACTTGTTGCGCGCCACATTTTTTGATGCAGAGAGAAACAGTTAGTAAATAACTGATGTGATTGCTGATCACACAGCCCATCCATTGATCAGATATGACTGACACGGGTACTCTTTATTAATGTAAGAACTTCTTGTGTGAAGGTATTTTAATGTGATTTGTCTTTAGTAGGCCCACTGTAGTAATACCTTTATTTAAATAATTCATTTTTTGTTCTCCGATTTGCATTTGAATCTAATGCAATAACCAAAGATTCTCACTGATTTAGCATGAAGCTAATGACACCACAGAAGCTAACGACACCACAGAAGCTAACGACACCAGAGAAGCTAACGACACCACAGAAGCTAACGACACCAGAGAAGCTAACGACACCAGAGAAGCTAACGCGGCGTATAAACGTCGACAGACTGAATATTTATTGAACAAAGCTGCAGTTATATTATTAATAATGAACTTGTAATGTTTAATGAACAAACCTGCTCTGTGTAACCGAAGCTGAGGGTTGAAAACAGCGTCCAGTAGTTTCCGTTGTCGCTCGTTCTCCTCTTTTGATCGACAAAGTTCCTCCTCGTACTCTGCTATCGTTCTTTCAAACAGCCCAAATATCTCTTCAGCAGCCGCAGTTAGTCGCTGCTTCACCAACGATCTCAGCATTTGGACTTTCGACATGTTCACACTTTAAAAACACAACAAAGACACTCTGCTAACACTTGTTTCTGCTGGACGCCATCTTGTCCAAACAGGATAAAGTTAGCCACAGTAAAGAATACAACTTCCGGGTCAGAGGAGTTGCTGAGCTTCAAAATAAAAGTCCGGAAGGGTTACCAAAGAGCATGGATACCAAGAGGCGAAGCTCCGTTAAATTTCTGCCAAGAGCCACTAGGGGCGCTGTCGCCATTTTGGACTGTTGAGCTTGGACTGTTGCGCCCAGACAACATGCAAGATGTCAAGGAGAGAGGAGAAAAAAAGTAAAAGAAAACAGTGAAGTGCAATTAACTGCAACAACTGAAGGATCCCGACAGGTAAGAACTCCTGAGGTGTAAGTTTTAAAGTGTTTTAATATCAATTTAATATATATATATATATATATATATATATATATATATATATAATCTGTTTGACCATTTCATGTATAATGTTGCATTGTTGTGGCTGCACAGGTCTGTACGCCTCCTTCATTATGTGCAACATGCTAAAGATTTAAGTTGCACAAATATACAATCATCAACACACACAGTTTTCATTGGTCAAAAATGTATTTCTGCGAATATGATTATGAACAAAGCGGTCTGTTTTATACCGGTATTAAGTTAGTTTGATATTGGACATTCACATTCGTTTGACATTCAAAAGACAACAACAAACAACAATAATAAAATAAGTAATGATAATAATAAATACTAGTACTGTTAAAACAAATGATGATTAAGTTTGGTATAATGAAAGTACATCATGGCAGAGCAGTTTTATTGGCTGTCACTGTACTGTGTGAGGTGACAGGTGTTCAAAGTGACTCAGCCTACACACATGACAGAATGTGCTGGTGGAAATGCTGTATCTAGATATTGATATTCTTTTTAACCTTGTAAAGCATTTTGTGCTACATTTATGTATGAAAAGTGCTTTATAAATAAAGATTGATTGATTGAAGTGATGATGATAGTGATTGTCATCACCATAACAGGTTGGATTATTTCAAAAACAATATAAAGGATCTTCAAAGTGCAAAGTTTAAGTTTTTGAGTGTGGCATGTCATGTCATTGCTTACTGTGGCAGTGAATTAATTATTGTGTGCAAAAGGAGGCGTCTGTGAGCTCTGGCTCGCCTACGCCTCGCATTTTGCATGTTGAGAAGCATGAGAGAGCTTGCAGACATGTTGCTGGTGGGTAAAGAGTGGCCAGCTTCATTTTTGGGCAATTTCGATACTCACAGGTGCGTTCAGATTTTGGTGCAGTACCTCTGCTCTGCCAGCAGATGGAGTGTTTTCACACGAATCTTTTAGTATGTCCGAATGGACCCAACTTGTTTAGTAGGTAGGAGTAGTATCTAGTGGTAGTACGTAGTAGTAGTATGCAGTATGCCAGTGGGCCTTTCGGACGCAGCCCAAGAGTACCCAGCTGCAGACAAGATGGCGGACAAGGGCGCCGCCATATATCCAATCCATACCAGAAGTTAATCTTCTTCGTGTCTACGATACTGGAAGTCCATACAAAACTATTCAAGAGAAGGCTGAGACACGGGGTCAAACATGGGGGGATTGCACATGCACAGTAAAATCTGGTCTGCACTTCCTCATAGGCTCAGTAGATGGCGTGAGACCGCGGAATAA
Organism: Epinephelus moara; assembly: GCF_006386435.1. Lineage (NCBI taxonomy): Eukaryota > Metazoa > Chordata > Actinopteri > Perciformes > Serranidae > Epinephelus > Epinephelus moara. The sequence goes on along the minus strand of NC_065522.1, from coordinate 30,730,875 downwards.
GGGGGATGTGCATGCATGTCATTTTCACAGCTTATTACTGGACTGTCACTGGTGGCCTGCATTGTGGGTGAGAATGTCAGAGATGCAATTCCAACAACTTCAGGCAGCCGCCGTCCAAAAGTCCAAGCAGACCGCACTCCTTGATCGCTGAGCGGATCCTGCGCTTTTTATCTAGCGCCCCTGCTGTCATCCTCCAGCATCGCAGCTCAAGTTACACTGCGCATGTGCAATCCCCCGGAGCTGGACTGAAAATCTACTTTCAGTGCGTCTGCTTTTATGCTGGTGGAGACTGGACAGAGTCTCCACCTTCTTCTGCTAATCCATCCCACTTCAATGCAAAGCTATTGGTGGCGACCTTTTTCTTTTTGTCCAATCGTGAACAGGCCCGATTTTAATGGTGTATCACTTTCATTTTGAGTCTGGAAGTTCCCAAATTTTCCACCCTTAGCTTTGGATTTGCTTTCACTTTATTTTTAAAAAAACATGTGAATCTTAGGGACTTTCTTTATGCAGTCCCTTGTGCTCTTATACAATATAAACTTTTAAATGTGCATCAGGTAGTACAGACATGTGAATGTGTGTGTGCTGATCGTTATACAGAACATGATAGGTTACGTGTGTGCTCTGTAGTGTGAATACAACGTTGACTTATAACTCTAATTTGTGAACACTTTAACATGTATAGCAATGCTTTGACACATATAGATGCATTTCAATCGGTTTTATAAGATCTTATACATAAAACATGGTTATAAGATGGTTATATGGTTTTGTTTCTTAATCAACTTATGCAGTGTAACACTTTTACTTGATTAGGGATTAACTCTTACACTACATCCTCTCCTCAGACGGGTAATGATCATCTCTTCCCTTGGGATCCCACTCTGTAATCTACCTGCACTGAATATTCCTTAGTGACACTTGCACGTCACTCAAATGTTGTTTTAATGATTGTTCAGCCAATATGTTTGCTTTTTCATTTCCTTCCACCCCTGCATGAGCAGGAGCCCACAGACATGTCATCCTGCTCAAACAGTGTGACGTTAGCCAAAGTGAAGAATACAGCTTCCAGAGCAGATGAGTTGCTGAGCTTCAAAATAAAAGTCTGGAAGTGTTACTGAAATTACAGGTTGCCTCAAAAAACACACACAGGAAGATAAATGATTCAAATACACTTGAGCCTGAGGGTTTATTCTTTAACTCGGAGACAAAAGCTTCAACCCTCCCACACACACACAGACACACAAAAGCTGAAAGATTTGTCCCCTGAACTAAAACTCGTATGACAAATTAAGTTTTACTTCAGCAAGAATCTTGTTTCACTAACTTAATAGTTTCTCTTCCATAGGAATCCTCATGTGTTCCTTCAGAGCCCAGACAAACAATCTTTTACAACTCTCAGAACAACTTAACTATTTTTGTGTCATAATAAGTCTCAAACAACGTACTAGGACTTACTTATTTTTCAGAAAGTTTTATATTGACTGAAATTCTCTGGTCTCCTTCCAATTGTCATCAGTGTACGGTTTCAGGTTCAATAAAATCTCCCTTCTAATGCCCCTTAGTGTGATTCTAATGAGACTGACTCATTAACAACACACTTGTGTTTTCTGAGATGTTTACGCCAAGCAAATCTTTGGTCACAAACACTGCAGCGAAAAGCTTTCTCTCCTGTGTGAGTTCTCGTGTGTTCTTTCAAGGTCCCTTTCTGTATAAAAGATTTCTGACAAACTGAACAGCTGAAGCACCTTTTTCCAGTATGCGTTTTCATATGTTTTTTCAGAGTTCCAGTTTGACCAAATCTTTTCCCACACTCAGAGCAGCTATATGGTTTCTCTCCTGTGTGAGTTCTCATGTGTCTCTTTAGATGACTTAAGTGAGAAAATCCAAGCACACACTCGGAGCAGCTGTATGGTTTCTCTCCAGTGTGCGTTCTCATGTGTGCTATCAAGATCTCTTTCCGTGTAAAAGATTTCTGACAAACTGAACAGCTGAAGCACCTTTTTCCGGTATGCGTGTTCATGTGTTCTTTCAGTTGTCCAATGTGACCAAATCTTTTCCCACACTCAGAGCAACTATATGGTTTTTCTCCTGTGTGAATTCTCATGTGTACCTTCAGATGTCCGGTTCGACCAAATCTTTTCCCACACTCGGAGCAGCTATATGGTTTTTCTCCTGTGTGAGTGCTCATGTGTTCCTTCAGATTTCCAAGATGACCAAATCTTTTCCCACACTCAGAGCAGCTATATGGTTTTTCTCCTGTGTGAGTGCTCATGTGTTTCTTCAGATTTCCAAGTTGAGAATATCCTTTCCCACACTCGGAGCAGCTATATGGTTTCTCTCCTGTGTGAGTGCTCATGTGTAGCTTCAGATTTCTAAGATTACCCAATCTTTTCCCACACTCGGAGCAGCTATATGGTTTCTCTCCTGTGTGAGTGCTCATGTGTAGCTTCAGATTTCCAAGTTGAGAAAATCCTTTCCCACACTCAGAGCAGCTAAATGGTTTCTCTCCTGTGTGAGTGCTCATGTGTCGCTTCAGATTTCCACGTTGAGAAAATCTTTTCCCACACTCGGAGCACCTATATGGTTTTTTTTTACCACCATTCAAATCACTGACGGGGACTTGATCATTTTTAAGAGAGTTTAAACGTGACTGAGGTTCTCTGGTCTCTGTCCAATCATCACTGGCATCAGTCTCAGGTTGTAAATGTGTATCTGGATCTGAGTTCCTGGCTGGTTCTGGTCCTCCACAGTCCTCTCCATCTGATTCTGTTTCCATCTGTTCAGTGTGTCTTTGATGAAGCTGTGAGGACTGAGGTTTCTCTTCATCATCTTCACTCTTCACAGGGACAGGAGTGGATGTGAACTCCTGTTCCTCTTTATTGGGTGGAGGCTCTGGGTCCTCCTGGTCCTCTTTAATGTGTGGAGGCTCTGGGTCCTCCTGATCCACACTGGAGCTCCACTCCTGCTGCTCAGGGGGAACCTCTTCTTTAACCACCAACAGCTGCTGGACGTCTGCAGGAAACAGGAAACACACAGATGTTACAGAGAAATGTTGTCGTTCATTCACATCACAGCTCAAAAACTCCTTACTGAACTTCTACAGATCTCTGAGCATCAAACAGCTTCACAGTGTTCACTCAGCTGTGTCAGAGTGAGTGAGGTTGAGCTAAGCTTTCAATTTCGCAGCAATCATTAACATCCATTGAGACTCTTGTCATGTTTGGAGGCTCCAGTGAAGCTCTTCATTTGTTCACGCTTATGTGAATTATGTGAGAATCTCTTCATTTGTTCACGCTTATGTGAATTATGTGAGAATGACTGTTCATGGGATGCCAGAGTTTGCAGTGAGTCAAGTCTGATTATTAGGTACATCCTGCTGGTACCAGGTTGGACCCCCTTTTTAATTCTTGGTGTCATAGACTCAACAAGGTGCTGGAAACATTCCTCAGAGATGTTGGTCCATATTGACATGATGACATCACACAGTTGCTGCAGATTTGTCGGCTGCACATCCATGATGAGAATCTCCCGTTCCAGCACATCCCAAAGGTGCTCTATTGGACTGAGATCTGGTGACTGTGGAGGCCATTGGAGTACAGTGAACTCATTGTCATGTTTGAGATGATGTGAGCTTTGTGACATGGTGCGTTATCCTGCTGGAAGTAGCCATCAGAAGATGGGTACACTGTGGTCATAAAGGGATGGACACGCTCAGCAACAATACTCAGGTAGGCTGTGGTGTTTAAACCATGCTCAGTTGGTACTAAGAAAATCTCCCCCACACCATTACACCACCAGCAGCAGCCTGAAGCGTTGATACAAGGCAGGATGGATCCATGCTTCCATCTGAATGTGGTTTTTCCAATCTTCTATTGTCCAGTTTTGGTGAGAAAACCCGTGTGAATTGTAGCCTCAGTTTCCTGTTGTTAGCTGACAGGAGTGGCACCTGGTGTGGTCTTCTGCTGCTGTAGCCCATCTGCTTCAAGGTTGGACAAGGTGTTATTGCTTCAGAGATGGTCTTCTGCAGACCTTGGTTGGAACCAGTGGTTACTTGACTTCCTGTTGCCTTTCTATCAATTTGAACCAGAGAAGCTAACGGCACCAGAGAAGCTAATGACACCGGAGAAGCTAACTACACCAGAGAAGCTAATGACAGAGAAGCTAACGACACCAGAGAAGCTAACTACACCAGAGAAGCTAATGACACCGGAGAAGCTAACTACACCAGAGAAGCTAATGACAGAGAATGACACCGGAGAAGCTAACTACACCAGAGAAGCTAATGACAGAGAAGCTAACGACACCAGAGAAACTAACGGCACCAGAGAAGCTAATGACACCGGAGAAGCTAACTACACCAGAGAAGCTAATGACAGAGAAGCTAACGACACCAGAGAAGCTAACGGCACCAGAGAAGCTAACGACACCACAGAAACTAACGGCACCAGAGAAGCTAATGACACCACACTAGAGAAGCTAATGACACCACACCGGAGAAGCTAACGACACCAGAGAAGCTAATGACACCAGAGAAGCTTATGACGCTTGAGCTTATAGCTTCTGTGGTGTCATTAGCTTCTCTGGTGTCGTTAGCTTCTCTGGTGTCATTAGCTTCTCTGGTGCAGTAGCGCCGAGATCTAAAAGTGGCTGAAGGTATGTCGATTGCTGCTCAGCGACATATACCGATCCCCAGACTGGCATAAAGATCCCTAGACTGGTATATACCGATCCCCAGACTGGCATACAGATTCTCGGAGTGGTATGCTGCTATCATGCCGCTGTTATTCCACCGACACACGACGGTATGTGCCGCTTGAGATTGTTATGACACTGAGAGACGGTTGGATGGGTACCGCCCCCTGATGAATATGCAAATGTAATGCCACTGGGCTGGTTTGACGACAAGTACTGCCGTAAATGTATACATTTTTTTTGTCTTTATTGACAATGCTAACTTAACACTTTACCGCAAGTAAAGGAACGTATGTATGTTATGTTGTTGGGATGTACGCATATAGACAGTAATTACACGTGGGACTCTTACGATATGATAGTAAAGTAATATGTCTAAATGTCCGCCTATAAACTACTTAAAGCTAATGAAAGCGCTAGCCTTAGCGAACATGGCTAATGTTAGCCCAGCCACCGTAGCCAGTCTGACTAATCAATAGCAGAAACTTTGAGTCAACCAACAAAACAATACTTAGTGACAGGTTTTCATTATTAGGAGAACACAATAATACATTACTTCATATAAAATTTCGAGTCCGAATTATTGTGTCAAACAACTGTTATATTAATATATTGGGGTATTTTTTTTATGGTCCATCTCTGGATAGTCTGAAATGACAATCCACATATAAAACACTCACCAAAACTCACCTTTTTAAAATTGCTTTTAATGTATAATTTATCTCTTTCTTTATATTTTCAGTGTGTCTTTATATTTCTGTTTTTAACTTGTAAATTGTCTTTGTGTACCTGAAAAGCGCTATATAAAAATAAATGTATTGTTTATTGATTACACCACATATAGTTTTACTATAAATTCCAAGTTTTGCTTGAGAGTGAAGATATAGTTACATAGACATAGGCAGTATTTCCTTTACTCGTATATGAAATGTGTGTCTATGAGTATTTTAGGCTAAGTGGTATTTGACAGGGGTGAAATACATAACAAACATTATCCACCTTATTTTTCACGGAAACACGGAGGCAAAACAGAACGCAGCCAGCTTCCGATTTTTTGTGCGACACTTCCGGTCCAGCACTCTTACCACTGTGTAAATGGGAATCGCCTTGTTGTTTACCTTGCTGAGTTTAGCTATATATATGTATATATCACATTTTTCACGTCACTATCACCCTTTAGACTAATCTGATGTTTGTAAA
>NC_065522.1:30724788-30724968 GCF_006386435.1 Epinephelus moara | reverse complement strand
TTACCACTGTGTAAATGGGAATCGCCTTGTTGTTTACCTTGCTGAGTTTAGCTATATATATGTATATATCACATTTTTCACGTCACTATCACCCTTTAGACTAATCTGATGTTTGTAAAGTCTATAAACACAATGACTGAACAAACATTAGTATTTTCTCTGTGTGTAATTAATAACATG
>NC_065522.1:30707043-30719336 GCF_006386435.1 Epinephelus moara | reverse complement strand
CACCAGAGAAGCTAATGACACCACACCAGAGAAGCTAAGTACACCAGAGAAGCTAATGACACCACAGAAGCTAATGACAGAGAAGCTAATGACACCACACCAGAGAAGCTAATGACACCAGAGAAGCTAATGACACCACACCAGAGAAGCTAAGTACACCAGAGAAGCTAATGACACCACAGAAGCTAATGACAGAGAAGCTAATGACACCACACCAGAGAAGCTAATGACACCACACTAGAGAAGCTAAGTACGCCAGAGAAGCTAATGACAGAGAAGCTAATGACAGAGAAGCTAACGGCACCAGAGAAGCTAACGACACCACAAAAGCTAACGACACCACAGAAACTAACGGCACCAGAGAAGCTAATGACACCAGAGAAGCTAATGACACCACACCAGAGAAGCTAACAACACCAGAGAAGCTAATGGTACCAGAGAAGCTAACGACACCACACTAGAGAAGCTAATGACACCACACCGGAGAAGCTAACAACACCAGAGAAGCTAATGACACCACACCAGAGAAGCTAATGACACCAGAGAAGCTAACGACACCAGAGAAGCTAACGACACCAGAGAAGGTAACGACACCAGAGAAGGTAATGACACTAGAGAAACTAACAACACCAGAGAAGCGAACGACACCAGAGAAGCTAACGGCCCCAGAGAAACTAACGGCCCCAGAGAAACTAACGACACCAGAGAAGCTAACGACACCAGAGAAGCTAACGACACCAGAGAAACTAACGACACCAGAGAAGCTAACGACACCAGAGAAGCTAACGACACCACAGAAACTAACGCGGCGTATAAACGTCGACAGACTGAATATTTATTGAACAAAGCTGCAGTTATATTATTAATAATGAACTTGTAATGTTTAATGAACAAACCTGCTCTGTGTAACCGAAGCTGAGGGTTGAAAACAGCGTCCAGTAGTTTCCGTTGTCGCTCGTTCTCCTCTTTTGATCGACAAAGTTCCTCCTCGTACTCTGCTATCGTTCTTTCAAACAGCCCAAATATCTCTCCATCAGCCGCAGTTAGTCGCTGCTTCAACAACGATCTCAGCATTTGGACGTTAGACATGTTCACACCTTAAAAACAAAGACACTCTGCTAACACCTGGGCTGCGTCCGAAAGGCCCAGTAGTATGGATTGTAGTGGCGATATTACACTCGAGCCAGTTTGCTCCTTCTTCTTCCTCTTTTGTTAAATTTCCGGCAGACTAGGCACGGTTTAATGCATTGCTGCCTCACACTGGAGTCTATTCGTCATTGCAGCTTCAGGCACTATTCCCTATATTTTACCATACAGGTTTGTTGTTAAAAGGAAGTGAACTACTTCCCTAGCGCTCTCCCTTTCGCCCAATCCAGTACCCAACACAGTTGCAAGTGAAAATGTTTTAATTCCCAACTTTTCTAGCTCTAGAAACAGAGTCCTTCTCTGCTCAGCATATGCTGGGCAGTGCATCATGACATGGAGCACTGATTCTGAGACTCCACAGTGTTCACACTTGCCATCTGTGTGTTTCCTCACCAATATCAACCCACTCGCAAGAGCACAGTGCCCCAGCCTAAGCCTTGTCAGCTTAATGTCATCTACTCGTGGCATGCTCACTCTCTTGCTAGATCGCACTGATGATTGGATGCTGAACAGTTTTCTCCCCCTCCTGTCTCCCTCCCACTCCTGCTGCCATTGCCGATGGAGTCTTTCATAAATAATGCTACGGCACTCCATTCCCCCAACGCCACCCTAACATCCACCTCATTCCTACCCAAACTTTCCTTGGCCGCCCTGTCTGCCATCTCATTTCCCTCTTCACCTACATGTGCTGGCACCCACATGAACCCCACACTACACCCCCTCCATTATCCACAGCTACAGTACTAGAAAAGCTCTCTCCCGCTTTCATCTGAATAGTCCGACCTACCAGAAACTCCCTGATCCAATTCAGCATCCTGCCCTGGACTCCTGCATCATACAAGTTAATCACCAGTCCCTCCTTCCATAACATGTCATATGCCCTCTCTATATCTAAAAATACAGCAACCACCACCTCTTTGTTCACCAGTGCTTTCTTAATATCTCTGTCTAATACCAGGACTGCATCCATGGTTCCCCGACCCAGCCTAAAACCACTTTGATGTGGGGAAAAGTACCCTCTCCGCTCTAAACAGTGCACTATCCGATCAGTAATCATTCTCTCCATTATCTGACATACAACTGCTGTAAGGGCAATAGGCCTATATGATCCAGGACTGCTGGCTTCCTTCCCGGGCTTCAGTATTGGAATGACCACTGCATGCTTCCACTCTACTGGAACTCCTTCCTCCCATACTGTGTTTATTAAGGCTAACAACTCATCTAATGCATTATCATCCATTTGCTTAAACACCTCATACCATAAACCATCTCTCCCTGGGGTGGTGTTTCGCCCTCGCCCTATTGCACGCTTCAACTCTTGCATAGAAAAGAACACATTTACCACATCACTATTATCTATATTTACCCCCAACTTATATCCTTCCTGCTCAAGCATCTGTTTTCCCCTCAACTGTCCTTCCCTTCCCACATTGCTATCACTGTGCACTCTCTGATAGGTCCTGACTAACAGATCAGCCTTCTCCTTATTGCTCACACTTTCTTCACTCCCTTCTACCAGCACAGGCATTGACTTTCCTCTGTAGTTCCCAGCCATTTTATGAATCATGCCCCAGACTTGCCCTACAGTTGTTTCTGCACCTATAGTGCCACAAAACTTAAGCCAACTATCCCTCCTAGCCTCTTTAATAACCTTCCTGGCCTTTGCTCTTAGCCTCTTGTACTCAATAACATGGCTCTCATCTGGGCTTCTCCTAAGCTGCCTATACGCTATATTGCGGGCCCTCACTGCCTCATTACAAGCCTTGTTCCACCACAGCACTATCCTCCTCTTTTTCCTACCCTCCTTCAATGGCACTGCCTTCCTAACTGCTTCTGTCACTATAGAGCAGAATGACATGACCTATTCCATTCCTCTGCACCTGAAGTGACAAAAATCGGTGCCTGGAATTGGGCCTGATGGCTCCCGACCTTGCCCTCCTTGTTCCTTCTAAAATGTCTTCTGTTTTCAATTCAGTATCTTAGGTTCAGCTGGCAGGTACTTAGAAAAACACTGGAGATAGGCAGAATCTGGTGCAATCGAGTTTATTGTGTTCACAGGCAACAACACAGACAAAGTCATGAGTCAGCCTCCGGAGGACGACTGAAAACCTGCTTTCAGCGCTCTGGCTTATATGCTGGTGGAGGTCGACGAGATCTCGACCCATTTCTGTAGTCCTTCCCATCTCGATCCGTTTTTACTGGTAGCAGACTTTGCCTTTGTTTCTGGCTCAAACTAGAATCTGCCACCAGTATTTCCGGACTCGCTCCCACTCTATTTTTTAAAAAACATGTGATCTCTGGGGACTCACATGCTACAGTCCCTCGTGTTCCCGTGTGATATGAACCATTACGTACACATTAAGCAGTACAGTCATTTGAGTGTGTGTGTGACCTCTCCCGTGTAATATAAACTCTTAAGTGCATTAGGCAGTACAATCAAGTGAGTGTGCTATCTTCATCACACAGCACGTGGTAACTTGTATGAGTGTCACCGTAAGTTCACAACATCATGTGAGTGCATGTCATGTGAGTGCATGTGCTTATCATTATACAGAGCGTGATAGGTTATATATGTCAATAAGAGTTCACAACTGAGATGTCACTAAGAGTTCACACCGTTATATTGCATATTACACATAAATGCAGTATTAGTTTTTGTAACAGTCTACACACAAACATGGTTATATAGCTATTTGTATCTTATCCAACCTACATAGTCTAACACTTGATGAGGGTTTTTTCTGGCTTTTACACTACACACCATGTTCACTCATCACATCTCCCAAACTTGCAGTGTGCTCTTTCCGAAACTTGTCCCAATCAGCTTTATGATAGTCATACCCTCTCACTGTGCTACCCTCCTCCACCTGCACACACCTGGCTAACTCAGATGATGCAAAAGTAAGGTCCAAGCATGACAGACTCCCATTTCCTACCTGAAACCTAGTCGCTCTACCATCATTCATCATCACAAGAGAGTGGTTATCCAAAAAGTCTTCAGTTACTGCACCATTCCTATCTTTTCTTTTACTGCCCCACAGAGGGTTATGCGCATTAAAATCTCCTGTCCACACCACTGGAGGGCGCACCTGACCCATTAACCCTTCCAATTTCTCCAAATCTAACTGGAGACATGGGTTGTAGAAATTAACCACTGAGAACCTACCTGAGGAGCTCCACATTTCCACCACCACACACTCAAAGTCTGATTTCACATCCAATCCCAAGAACCCTCTCTGCAGCCTGCACAACATTTCTCACCACATCAGAGTTACTTTTGGTCTGCTTGACCACACACAGTACCTCTACAACGAAGGCCAGGAAATTCACCTTGCTCACCACCACTGTCTCCTCTGTAGCATAAGCAACCTGTGGAGGCCCCCCTCTTTCTTTGCTTATTTCACCATCTTCACCACCTTTTCTGACCTTCCTGAGAGCCTCAGCATAAGACACCCCTTTGTTCACTTCTCTGTACTGCTGCACACTCTTAGCTTGCTTATACTTCTCACAATCTCGGCTCCCAGCAATGTGTCCTCCACCACAGCTACCACACTTTACTTCCCTTTCCTTACAGTCAAAGATCTCATGTTCGCCACCACACTTACACCACATCTCCTTACTCCTCGACAAGCAGCTGCAATATGGCCATATCGTTGACATTTATAGCACCTTAAGGGTGGCCTTCGATATGGGTACACTTTAAAGGACAAACACCCCAGAAACACACGCTCTGGGACAGCTTCTTCCTTAAACGTTAACACCGCAGTTGTTGAATCACACTTCTCTCCATCACGGAAGACCCTTATCCTATATGCATCACCGACATCCATCCCTTCAATTCCCCTGACTAGCTCCGCCATGGAGATTACAGCTGAAACCCCATAGATAACCCTCCTCAATCCACCAGCCCTACTTCCTGGGACAAATCCTTCAATTCGCTTCTTCCGTATCAACTGCAGAGAAACAGCTTTGGCCAACTGGGCTGCAGACTTACACAGAACAAGCAATTTCCCATCTGCCAAAATTCTTGCACCACCAATTTCACCCAGCTCTCCCTTCAAAGCCTTAGCAAGCTTTATAGGATTGAGAGACCTAAACCTTGACTGCTCCCCCTTCAAATTAAAGATAACTTTAAACTCTTCTGACTGACTACTGTCCATTCTCATTGTCTTTGCAACTTGTCTTCCATCTTCATCCTTACACTCTGAGTTAGATCTCTTCCTATTGTTCTTTCCCTTAGTCTCCCATCTCCCTTCTTCTTCATCCATTTCTTAACATCAACAGTAATTCACTTCCTTTGCTTAAAGCTGTGCAATTTAATTGAATTAATTCAGCGTTCCTCTGAATACAACGTTGGATCCGCTACAACTCCAAAAACCGGCGTCAACCGCCAGTTTGCTCGGCACAGTGTCGATCTTTTGAAGCGCAAGTGCTCCGAGGCAGTGTTTCGATCCCTGCTTCGGCACGCCCACAATCACGTGACTACCGGGAGTGAGGCCTCGTTACAGGCAGTCTTGAGGCTTTTCCAGTCTTCCATTTAGATGCAGTTCTAACACACAGCCAACAGATGTCACTCTTCTGACTGTATGAAATGCTTCGAAGCAGTGTGTCATTCTTGAAGCAGGTGTGTCAAAGTGGTTCCATGCTTCATGAAGCTTCGATTTTACCATCACTAGATTGTAGAAGACCAAATTAGTATGCAGTATGTCCGAAACCGTAGTAGGGAGGAGCAGTATGCTACCACCCCTACTAAACACGCCTACATTGTAGTATGATGGCAGAGCATACTGCAGGGCTACCAAAGAGCATGGATACCAAGAGGCGAAGCTCCGTTGAATTTTTGCCAACAGCCACTATGGGCGCTACGCCATTTTGGACTGTTGAGCTTGGACTGTTGCGCCCAGACAACATGCAAGATGTCAAGGAGAGAGGAGAAAAAAGTAAAAGAAAACAGTGTAGTGCAATTAACTGCAACAACTATCAGTGGAACACCCCGCACCTGGCCTTCCACCATTTCCCGAAGGATCCCGACAGGTAAGAACTTCTGAGGTGTAAGTTTTAAAGTGTTTTAATATCAATTTAATATGCCAGTTTTGGAGGGAAGATAACACTTTCAACATTTTCATGAATAAAATAATCAGAGTTGATCATCTCAGGGTCTTTTACACATATATAAACTTATTTCATGAATTTAATTTTAATTTAATGAATTATATGATTATATGTCACCTCATTACCCACAAAATCAGTTGTCGTCAGACAAGAGATTGTCAGTTCAGTTTGCTAAAAAATATGAAAAAATGTTTTCAAATTAATAATATACTCCCCAGATGAAAGAATAGAGTGAAACATCTCTTTCAAACTAAAAGTAGTGAATTTTCAGCAATATTTACTCTTATTTTGTGGTTTCTCAAAATGTGTCCCATGTTTTTGTCAACACCGTCAGATATATTTTAAAAGCAATAAAATCAGGCAACCACATGATCAACTATATTCCTGAGGACCCCCTCTTCTTCCCTCCAAATCTGTGACATGCAGCAGGGTCACTCAGGGTCCTGTAAGTTTGCAATTTTTTCCAATATTGTTACATATTTATTGATACTGTGACTGTCACAACCATGATATGTCAACACCGTCTCTTTGGTATAGAAAAGATTATATTAAATTATGACATGAATGCATACATTTTAAGTAAAGGTCAGCGGTAGCTAGCCATAGAGGGAAAACAAGATGGCTATGGCTATGGCTAAAGCTAACGGAACATTATGTAAAAGAGTAGTTTTTTGTCACCACCGTCAGACGTCAACACCGTCAGGTTTTCTGTCTGACGGTGTTGACATATAGTTTGACGGTGTTGACAAAAACCTCATTTAACCAATATTTACAGGTAACGAAATTATAATAATTATAATAATAATGAATTACATTTATATATGCTTTTTAGGACTGTGATTAAACATTACATTCATAGAAATTTCCCCCAATTTCATAATAATTCCATTAAACTCTGAGTTAACTTTTCTGTATTTTAGAATGCTATGGCTAGGCAGCAGCTGTGCAGGAACGAAGGAGAAGAAACAGGGAATACAAAAAAAAATGAAGAGAGAAAATATATAGTGAGGCAGAGTTAAAGGAAGAATACCTGATAAAGGAAAGGCAAAGATGACAGGAGAGAGCAGAGGATGGGAAGCTAAAAACTATCAGTGATATGACTGAAAGGGAAAGGAGGAGTAATAGAAAGGCTTGGAGACGTAAGCAGCAAGAATCAAGGGAATGTAAAAGAAAGGACCCAGATCACCCAGAAACTCCCCCACACAGTCCAGGGGATCATGACATACAAGAGCCAGGTCGGAGTAGGCAAGCCATAGCAGGGGAAAGGGAAAGAAAGAAAACAAGAGCAAGATACTCAAGAGAGATGAAAGAATTGAGAAATAAACTTGAAGGGGTAATAAACAATAGGAACAAACTGAAAAAGCGTTGGCGACGTGAGCAAACCAGGAATAAAAAAACACAAGAATCACCAAGAAAAAAAACAGAGCAAATGTTACAGGAAAGCCAAGTGAAAAACCCCTCTATCAAGAAAACCCTGCTGTTCCACAACGCTCTCATTCAAGAAATTAATCAAAACAAGCCTGCTCACAAGAACAAAAACTTGACGCTGTCAGGCAGGGTTCTGAAGAAATGTCGCCTATTACACAAAATAAACACTGCAATTTCTCAATTGTGGGATAAATAAAGGTGTATCTTATCTTATCTTAAATCAGTTTGGCCTAACGTATAACACACTGCGGAAGAGGAAGACTACTGACAAAAAACCTGCTTACATTCAAACAAGAACTCCGATGGTTCAGGATTTCTACCATAATGCTGCACGAATGACAACTGACAAACAGGACACAGTAACACAGAAGAAAGTAAAGCATCAGAGAATGATTCTGACTGACACAATGTTCAACCTCCACAGGGAGTTCATCAAGAAGGAACCAACTGTAACCTTAGTTACTCATCATTCTGTGCATTACGTCCATTTTATGTCACAGCACCAAGACCATCAGATCGCAAGACATGCCAATGCCAGCACCATGAAAATGCAAAGCTGATGCTTGAAGTCCTAACAGCAAATGGTATTGTAAAGTCTAGTGAATTGGAGGATAGTTTTGAACTTGTGTGTTGTTCTCAGACAAGCGAGGCATGTCTTCTGCGCTCCTGCACCCGGCGTCTCCACAAGCAAACACGTCCCACACCACAGCAGGAGTGCATCGATGTTTAATGGCAGCAGTGGGAACGAGTTCAGAACCAAACAGCAGATGGACTTTACTACAATACAAGACTTGTGACACACAGTGGCACGCTGGCAGAGCTCATCAAACTGTATGAGGACAAACTAAAGAGTGAAACAACACCACACGTGTGCTTGGTTCAGAACCAGTCCAGGGAATACAGGCGCATGATACAGAGCTGTAATGAAAGCACAGTGATTGTGCATGTGGACTTTTCTGAGGCATGGAAATGCAAATATAGTTCTGAGATACAGTCATGTAATTTTGTCAGAACCTCCCACAGCTCAATCTGCACACTGGCATGTACTACACAAAAGAAGTGAAAACACGGTTTTGTACAGTATCAGAATCCAAGCGACAGGATGCGTCTGCCATTTGGACACACATGGAACCAGTCCTCAGGGATATTCGTTTAAAGTTTCCAAATGTTGATACCATTCACTTTTGGTCAGATGGCCCCAGCAAGCAATACAAAAACAAGAAAAACTTCTTTCTCCTCTGCAGTGTCCCTCCAGCACTGGGTTTTCAGAGAACAACCTGGAACTTCTTCGCCACCTCACATGGGAAGGGAGCTCCAGATGGCATTGGGGGAACTGTGAAAAGGACTGCAGACTGCCTTCTACTACAGGGGAATGACATTGTGGAGGGCAAGATTTTTCATGAGCTGGTTGGGAAAAGCCTGTGCAGTACTCAACTCTATCATATTACTGAAGCTGACATGCAGACATGTGATGCACCCCTTTCTCAAACACTAAAACCTGTACCAGCAACGAGGAAAATCCATCAGATCACAACTTACGGAAACGGCATCCACTGCAGATCGTTGTCATGTTTCTGCAGTGAGCCACAGATGTGCCAGTGTTTCAGCCCAACAATATTTGAGTTGACTGAAAACACACATGCCAGGGTCCAGGCTGAGGAACATGATGGCTCTATTGCAGTGAGGAAGAAGAGGGGGCCTTTGGCAATGCTGATGGAGGAAATGGAGCGGGAGGAAATGGAGCAAGAACCCAAGAGTGGTCCTGATGGGACTATGACAGATATACCTGCTGGGGGGATTAATTGTGGTGATTGGCTTGCAGTCATATATGACCAACATTGGTGGTTAGCAAAGGCTGTCACTGTGGATGCTCAACATCAAGATGTTCAAGTGGAGTTTTTCCACCCCCATGGGCCCAACACGCAATTCCATCCAAAACCAGAAAAGGATATGTGCTTCATACCAGTTATACATATTCTTGTCAAACTGACATCACCGAGTCGTGCAAGCAGGACGAGGGAGATCTACCACCTGTCTGCTGAAGTCATGGACTTCATAAAGGAAAAACATATCCAGCATATGCTTCCCAATAAAGCTGACTGAAGTGGAGGAGTGAACAAGAAGAATGAGGGAATACTCAAAGAAGTGGAGAGAAAATGTACATAGTGAGGCAGAGTTAAAAGAGGAATGCCTGAGAAAAGAAAAGCGAAGATGGAATAACAGAGTAGAGAAGTAGCAGCAGGGTTCAACGCTAATGTTTTTTTTCCACTTGCCCGGTCGGGCAAGTTGGTCAGAGATCTACTTGCCCGAAGTCAGTTTTTACTTGCCCTATAAAAATTGATTAATTTAAGCGGCTATCAAATAACAAAGACTGCAGTTATTTTTATGTTATGTAATCTTTATTCACACTGTATTTATTAATTAAAACAACATATGTCATGTATTGTAGCTTAATTCCTACACAGATATGACAGGGCTTAAAGTGAAAAATTTGTCAATCGTTCTCCATCTATAATTTTGCGCCCTACTTGAGCCATGCCCACCTCTATTTATTTTTCACCCCTCTCTCCAGTTCTGCTGTATTAACACCGGGTTTAATATATTTTGCTTCCATCTCTCTGCCCTGCTCTACTCTACTTCAACGCTACTTAGCTCTCTCTCTACTCTACCAGTAGACTACCACATCCACCTGTTGCACAAAACGCACACAGCAGTGTTTCCCCTAGGATGGAGTTGTAGCAGCGGAGGTGAAGCACACGCATGAAAAATAATTTTCACATGCGTGAAACTTTTTTGTATGCTTGCAAAGCACAGCCTGCTGGGATGTTTCTATGTATCTACTGGCACCAGAAGGGCTCTTTAGGACTAAGTACATACAGTACATGTGTGCACAGTAATGAGCAGGTGAAATGTCTGTCTAGCTTACATATGAGGTGTCTCAAGATTTAGGAACATACAATTGTATTGAATATAATAAAGTAAAAAGTCACTTGACATCCTGCTGTTTTGTGCTATGACCTATTTAAGTGCTGGAAGTTGTTATTTATGTGACAACACCTGAACGCAACACAAGCTCTGCATGAGTGCCGTGCTACGCTGCTGTGCGAGCAGCGTGTTTGTCTGTGCGTAACAGCAGTCTGTTGGTTATTTACACACTGTCCATAACAATAACTTTGTCAGCTGACAAACTGCACCGGGCTCGGGGTCAGGTTTGGTCAGGAAAATGAGGCCCGAGCCGCTCTAGCGTGCTCACCTGCGTGTGTGGCGGAACTCTGCCGTGCGCGATACAGAGAGCAGATGAGAATTGTTAACGTGTGACCATGTAGAGACAGAAATGACACGATGGCATAACACCATAAATAGTATATTATGTTATTATATGAAGCGTCCGTCGCGCAAAATAATATCAATGTGGGCTGTGGNTATATATATATATATATATATATATATATATATATATATATATATATATGTACAGTATATATAAGAATATATTTGTGAAAAATAATATCAATGTGGGCTGTGGGCAGGACATTGTTACGTGTGCCTGTGACTTCAGGCAGAGACCGCTGCATCAGAGCTGAAGGAGCACATTTTAAAATACATTTATTTTATCAGTTAGTTACTATTTTTAGCAACTTGCTCGATTGGGCAAGTGAGTTGTTAGTTTACATGCCTGACCTTGAGCTTTACTTGCCCCGGGCAATCGGGCAATCCTTATAGTTGAGCTCTGAGAACAACTTAACTATTTTTGGTTCGTAACAAGTGTCAAACAATGTACTAGGGCTTACTTATTTTTCATAAAGTTTTATATTGACTGAAATTCTCTGGTCTCCTTCGAATAAACTCTCCCAACTAGTGCCCCTTAGTGTGATTCTACTGAGACTGAGAAGACTGATTAACAACACACTTGTGTTTTCTGAGTTGTTTACGCCAAGCAAATCTTTGGTCACAAACACTGCAGTGAAAAGGTTTCTCTCCAGTGTGAGTTCTCATGTGTGCTTTCAAGGTCCCTTTCTGTATAAAAGATTTTTGACAAACTGAACAGCTGAAGCACCTTTTTCCGGTATGCGTTTTCATGTGTACTTTCAGACTTCCAGATTGACCAAATCTTTTCTCACACTCAGAGCAGCTATATGGTTTCTCTCCTGTGTGAGTGCTCATGTGTTTCTTCAGATGTCCAGTTCGACCAAATCTTTTCCCACATTCAGAGCAGCTATATGGTTTCTCTCCTGTGTGAGTGCTCATGTGTCTCTTCAGATGACCTATTTGAGAAAATCCTTTCCCACACTCGGAGCAGCTAAATGGTTTCTCTCCTGTGTGAGTTCTGATGTGTAGCTTCAGATTTCCACGTTGAGGAAATCTTTTCCCACATTCAGAGCAGCTATATGGTTTTTTTTTACCACCATTCAAATCACTGACGGGGACTTTATCATTTTTAAGAGAGTTTAAACCTGACTGAGGTTCTCTGGTCTCTGTCCAATCATCACTGTCATCAGTCTCAGGTTCAGAAGACTCTCCAGTCTTGTCATGTGTCTCAGGTTGTAAATGTGTATCTGGATCTGAGTTCCTGGCTGGTTCTGGTCCTCCACAGTCCTCTCCATCAG
>NC_065522.1:30704839-30706012 GCF_006386435.1 Epinephelus moara | reverse complement strand
ACACCACAGAAGCTAATGACACCACACAAGCTAATAACACCAGAGAAGCTAACGACACCAAACAAGCTAAGGACACCACAGAAGCTAACAACACAGAAGCTAACGACACCAGAGAAGCTAACGACACCAGAGAAGCAAACGACACCAGAGAAGCTAATGACACCACAGAAGCTAATTATACCACAGAAGCTAACGACACCACAGAAGCTAACGACATCAGAGAAGCTAATGACACCACAGAAGCTAATGACACCACAGAAGCTAACGACACCAGAGAAGCTAATGACATCACACAAGCTAACAACACCACAGAAGCTAATTACACCACAGAAGCTAATGACACCACACAAGCTAATGACACCAGAGAAGCTAACGACACCAGACAAGCTAAGGACACCACAGAAGCTAATGACATCACAGAAGCTAACAACACAGAAGCTAACAACACCACAGAAGCTAATGACACCAGAGAAGCAAACGACACCAGAGAAGCTAATGACACCACAGAAGCTAACGACACCAGAGAAGCTAATGACACCAGACAAGCTAAGGACACCTCAGAAGCTAATGACATCACAGAAGCTAACAACACAGAAGGTAACAACACCACAGAAGCTAACAACACCACAGAAGCTTACAACACCAGAGAAGCTAACGATACCAGAGAAGCTAATTACACCACAGAAGCTAATGACACCACACAAGCTAATGACACCAGAGAAGCTAACGACATCAGAGAAGCTAATGACACCACAGAAGCTAACGACATCAGAGAAGCTAATTACACCACAGAAGCTAATGACATCAGAGAAACGACATCAGAGAAGCTAATTACACCACAGAAGCTAATGACATCAGAGAAGCTAATGACACCAGAAAAGCTAATTACACCACAGAAGCTAATGACGCCACAGAAGCTAACGACACCAGAGAAGCTAACGACACCACAGAAGCTAATGACACCAGAGAAGCTAACGACATCAGAGAAGCTAATGACACCACAGAAGCTAACGACATCAGAGAAGCTAATTACACCACAGAAGCTAATGACATCAGAGAAGCTAATGACACCAGAGAAGCTAACGACATCAGAGAAGCTAATGACACCACAGAAGCTAACGACATCAGAGAAGCTAATTACACCACAGAAGCTAATGACATCAGAGAAGCTAA
>NC_065522.1:30703205-30704241 GCF_006386435.1 Epinephelus moara | reverse complement strand
AGAAGCTAACGACACCAGAGAAGCTAACTACACCACAGAAGCTAACGACACCAGAGAAGCTAATGACACCAGAGAAGCTAATGACACCACAGAAGCTAATGACACCACAGAAGCTAACGACACCAGAGAAGCTAACGACACCACAGAAGCTAACGACACCAGAGAAGCTAACGACATCAGAGAAGCTAACGACACCACGGAAGCTAAGGACACCATAGAAGCTAATGACATCACAGAAGCTAACAACACATAAGCTAACAACACCACAGAAGCTAACAACACCAGAGAAGCTAACGATACCAGAGAAGCTAATTACACCACAGAAGCTAATGACACCACACAAGCTAATGACACCAGAGAAGCTAATGATGCCACAGAAGCTAACGGCACCAGAGAAGCTAACGACACCACAGAAGCTAACGACACCAGAGAAGCTAACGACACTACAGAAGCTAACGACACCACAGAAGCTAACGACACCACAGAAGCTAACAACACCACAGAAGCTAATGACATCAGAGAAGCTAACGACACCAGAGAAGCTAATTACACCACAGCACAGAAGCTAATGACATCAGAGAAGCTAACGACACCAGAGAAGCTAATTACACCACAGAAGCTAACGACGCCACAAAAGCTAACGACACCACAGAAGCTAATTACACCACAGAAGCTAACGACATCAGAGAAGCTAACGGCACCAGAGAAGCTAACGACACCACAGAAGCTAACGTGGCTTTAAACGTCGACAGACTGAATATTTATTGAACAAAGCTGCAGTTATATTATTAATAATGAACTTGTAATGTTTAATGAACAAACCTGCTCTGTGTAACCGCAGCTGAGGGTTGAAAACAGCGTCCAGTAGTTTCCGTTGTCGCTCGTTCTCCTCTTTTGATCGACAAAGTTCCTCCTCGTACTCTGCTATCGTTCTTTCAAACAGCCCAAATATCTCTTCAGCAGCCGCAGTTAGTCGCTGCTTCACCAACGATCTCAGCATTTGGACTTTAGACATGTTCACACTTTAAAAACACAA
>NC_065522.1:30699370-30702594 GCF_006386435.1 Epinephelus moara | reverse complement strand
TTTTTGTAACAACCAATCACAGCTTTTACAAGACTGCGTCATACCTAGCAACGGGGTCAACCACACCCCGTCACTAAGATAAAAGTTTCTGTCCCCTCCTTGCTCAGAGTTGCTCTCAGAAACTTCCTGAATCACTCTTAAGCTAAGATTCCTTGCTAGGAAGTTTTAGGCTAAGTTAGGAGCTCTCTGAGAGGACTCTGAGAATCTTTGTGAATACGGGCCCAAAAGTGTTATTGAAATTTACAGGCTTTCATAGAAAAACACAAACAGGAAGATAAATGATTACAATACACCTTCTCAAGAATGATATCCAAAAAACTTGAAGGTTTATTCTTGAGCTTAGAAAGAAAAGCTTCAAAACATTTCTCAAAACAATTTTCAGGTGCGTTACCGCCACCTACTGGACTGGAGTGTGGAACAGTAGATTGGCAGAAAACAAAACAAAAACAAAAAATAAAAAAGACTAAATTCTCTCTGTTCCTGCTACTCTTAAATAATTAAACAGAAGCTTATGTTTATTCCTTGATGTCTTTCCAAGTAGATCCTCTGATGTAACACTGTGCCTCTCTTCAGTTAGTCCTCTTATGAACTCCTTTCTTTCTTCTTCACACCTGTTGCAATCTATTAGTACATGTTTGACTGTTTCCAGTTTGTTACAGTGTGAACATAGTCCAATATGATGCTTCCCTATTCTATAGAGAGTAGGGCTGGGTGATATGGACAAAAATTCATATCTCGGTATTTACAGGTTGACCGACTGGTGGTACACAATGTATATCTCCATTTTTTTTTCTATTAATAGGCGACATGTTTCCAGCTGCAAGTCAAAGCCACATTTGAGATGCCACAAGCAGTTTAAAAAAAACAGACTGTGATCAAAATAAAAGGCAGAGACAGGGATTTTTTTTTTAATCCTCTTTAAAATATACAGCTGCACAACATGTAAATGAAAAACTATGTAAAATAAACTGCAGGGCTGTACATGAATGTTTTTGCACACAGCACTGGAGCTACAGCGGTTTAAAGGGTGGCAGCACAGGACACTAAACTATAACATGAGTATAAAATTATCAAGTAGATCTCAATCCACTGTAGTTTGGAACAATTAAAAGTCTTTGTGGGAGGAGTTGAAAAGTCATTTTCTATCTGTTGGCCTTTCAGATGAATCGAGTGCTGAAAAATGTTTTAAATCTTTTTATTTATTTATTTTATTAATCTTATTTATGCACAGAGCATCAACAGAGAGGCCGAGGGAGGGACGGAGACAGAGACACTTTGTCCTCGTTATATACGTCTTGTATATGAAACGTCTGTGCCACATGTGTGCGACTGCGGTAATTTCATTAACGTCACAAACTGATGTAGTGTAGCACGTGTAACATACAGACCAATGTCTCACTGTAGACCAATGAACAGACAGATGAAACAGAGGAGCAGCTCTGTGTCTCTCTGACTGCTGGGCACAGAACCCCCCCCCACACACACACACACACACACACACACAAAAGCTGAAAGATTTGTCCCTTGAACTAAAGCTCATGTGACAAATTAAGTTTTACTTCAGCAAGAATCTTGTTTCACTAACTAANACACACACACACACACACAAAAGCTGAAAGATTTGTCTCTTGAACTAAAGCTCATGTGACAAATTAAGTTTTACTTCAGCAAGAATCTTGTTTCACTAACTAAATAGTTTCTCTCCCGTAGGGATCCTCATGTGTTCCTTCAGACCCCAGACGAACAATCTTTTACAACTCTCAGAACAACTTAACTATTTTTGGGTCATAATAAGTCTCAAACAACGTACTAGGACTTACTTATTTTTCAGAAAGTTTTATATTGACTGAAATTCTTTGGTCTCCTTCCAATTGTCATCAGTGTACGGTTTCAGGTTCAATAAAATCTCCCGTCTAGTGCCCCTTAGTGTGATTCTAATGAGACTGAGACATTAACAACACACTTGTGTTTTCTAAGTTGTTCTGCCCAAGCGAATCTTTGGTCACAAACACTGCAGCTGTAAGTTTTCTATCCTGTGTGGGTTCTCATGTGTGCTTTCAAGGTCCCACTCTGTGTAAAAGATTTCATACAAACATTGCAGCAAAAAGGTTTCTCTCCAGTGTGAGTTCTCATGTGTGCTTTCAAGGTCCCACTCTGTGTAAAAGATTTCATACAAACATTGCAGCAAAAACGTTTCTCTCCAGTGTGAGTTTTCATGTGTGCTTTCAAGTTCCCTTTCTGTATAAAAGATTTCTGACAAACTGAACAGCTGAAGCTTTCTCCAGAATGCAATTTCATGTGAATGCGTAAACGTCCACTGCACATAAATGATTTCCTACAAACTGAACAGCTGAAAGGTTTCTCTCCTGTATGTGTTCTCATGTGTACCTTCAATTTTCCTTTGTGGTCAAATCCTTTCCCACACTCAGAGCAGCTCACTGGTTTTATTCCTGTATGCAATGTCATGTGCATCTTCATTGCTCCCCTGTAACCAAATCTTTTCCCACAGTCAGTGCAACTGTATGGTTTTTCTCCTGTGTGGGAGTTCATGTGTTCCTTCAGAGCTGACTTGCATCTAAATGCTTTTTCACACTCGGAGCAGCTAAATGGTTTCTCTCCTGTATGAGTTCTCATGTGCTGCTTCAGAGTATTTGAGAGAGAAAATTTTTTTCCACACTCAGAGCAGCTAAATGGTTTCTCTCCTGTATGAGTTCTCATGTGTTCCGTCAGATATCCAGTTCGACCAAATTTTTTCCCACACTCAGAGCAGCTAAATGGTTTTTTACCACCAATCAAGTCACTGACAGGGACTTGATCAGTTTTAAGAGAGTTTAAACCTGACTGAGGTTCTCTGGTCTCTTTGCATTCATCGCTGGCATCAGTCTCAGGTTCAGAAGACTTTCCAGTCTTGTCATCAGACTCAAGTTGTAGATGTGTATCTGGTTCTGGTCCTCCCCAGTCCTCTACTTCAACTTCTATTTCCATATGTTCAGTATGCCCTTGATAAAGCTGTGAGGACTGAGGTATCTCTTCATCATCATCTATTTCTGATTCACTCTTCACAGGGACAGGAGTGAAAAGGAAGTTGATGGTATCATCCTCCTCCAGCCCTTGAAGCTGCTCTCCCTCCTGAATGATCCAGAGTTCCTCCTGGTCCTCTTTAATGTGTGGAGGCTCTGGGTCCTCCTGTTCCTCTTTAATGTGTGGAGGCTCTGGGTCCTCCT
>NC_065522.1:30694606-30698561 GCF_006386435.1 Epinephelus moara | reverse complement strand
GCAAGGAGTCTTAGCTTAGGAGTGATTCCAGAACATTCTCAGCGAACTCTGAGCAAGGAATGGACAGAAACTCTTATCTTAGTGAGGAGGTGTGGTTGACCCCGTTGCTAGGTATGAATCATCATTTCAAAAGGTGTGATTGGTTGATCCTAAAAGCTAGATGAAAATACACTTTTGGTAATAATGGGCATAGAATGGACCGTCAAATCAATAGACTTAATCATAGAATCTAATCTATATGAAGACTGTGTAATTATAAATAATATTTTACATAAAAAGAAAATCTCTTTTAAATAAATAGTAAGGATACTTTAAAATTATCCTACAAAATGTGTGAAAACTCAGGCCCACTTGCACAGTATTCACATGCTGATAGCTATATTTATTTGCTTACATTCATTTACCATGCTGATAATTTTTGCACTTCATCCATTTGGTATTAACGAGGGTAAAATGGCTCAGCTTTCAGCAATTTCTGTGATTGCTAACCGGCCTATAAGAAGCACTGTTGGTTGGCATTCAAATCTTCCACAAACCGAACAGCAATGGAGAAGAAAAGAAGTAGGAAACCCAACTTGACAGAGGAACAGTGTTTGCTTCTGGCTCAATTGGTCAATGAGAATAAAAGTAACTCCTAAGCCTCTTAAAAGTCCTCCTCCCTGCTCTTAACAGATCTCACCTTAGGAGCTCTCTTAAGAGCTAAGATTCTTTAGGAATACCTTTTATCTTTACCAGGATCTACTCTTAACTTTGAGGGGAAATTCTTAGAAAACATCATGATTCTAAGAATTTTCTTAGAATGTGGCCACTAGGAGCAACTCTTTGCGCTAAGAATCTTTAGGAATACGGCCCCAGGTCTCTATCGTGTAAAGCAGTGTTAGTAAACGAATTAATATCAGATAATCATATTGATTCACTCAGTCTCACTGAAACCTGGCTGTGTCAAGATGAATATGTTAGTCTAAACCAGGGGTAGGCAACCTGCGGTTCCAGGGCCACATGTGGCTCTTTAGCCCATCTCCAGTGGCTCCCTGTGGCTTTGACAGAAAATTATATGGAAGTGAACAACTTATTTTGTTATTTTAATTTTCATTTATTGTTGTAGGCTTAAAGTAAGTCTTACATTCTTCAACTGTAAAAATGCATAGCCTGTTTTAATAAATACTCTATAATAAATAAGCTAACGACACCACAGAAGCTAACGACACCAGAGACGCTAACGACACCACAGAAGCTAACGACACCAGAGAAGCTAACGACACCAGAGACGCTAACGGCACCAGAGAAGCTAACGGCACCACAGAAGCTAACGACACCACAGAAGCTAACGACACCAGAGAAGCTAACGGCACCAGAGAAGCTAACGACACCACAGAAGCTAACGACACCAGAGAAGCTAACTACACCAGAGAAGCTAACGACACCACAGAAGCTAACGACACCACAGAAGCTAACGGCACCAGACAAGCTAATGACACCAGAGAAGCTAACGGCACCACAGAAGCTAATGATACCAGAGAAGCTAACGACACCAGAGAAGCTAACGACACCAGAGAAGCTAACGGCACCAGGGAAGCTAACGACACCAGAGAAGCTAACGTGGCTTTAAACATCGACAGACTGAATATTTATTGAACAAAGCTGCAGTTATATTATTAATAATGAACTTGTAATGTTTAATTAACAAACCTGCTCTGTGTAACCGAAGCTGAGGGTTGGAAACAGTCTCCAGTAGTTTCCGTTGTCGCTCGTTCTCCTCTTTTGATCGACAAAGTTCCTCCTCGTACTCTGCTATCGTTCTTTCAAACAGCCCAAATATCTCTTCAGCAGCCGCAGTTAGTCGCTGCTTCACCAACGATCTCAGCATTTGGACTTTAGACATGTTCACACTTTAATAACACAACAAAGACACTCTGCTAACACACTTTTCTGCTGGACGCCATCTTGTCAAAACAGGATAAAGTTAGCCACAGTGAAGAATACAGCTTCTGGGGCAAATCGGTTGCTTAGCTTCAAAATAAAAGTCCGGAAGTGTTCCTGAATTTGCAAATAAGGCACAAAAAGTAGTGTCATAAATATCTCTGGTGCCCAAAATAAAATAAAAAAATGTACAGTCATGAACAGCAGAGGATGACATGTTATAACTTCTAACTTTCTATCTGGTACCATCAGTCACTAAAAGCAGCCTCTTATCCAGTGACACACAGATGTCAGCATTTAGCTTTTTGATCAACAGAAATGTCCAAAAAAAAACCTGGTTGAGATCAGCGCTGTACAACAGAGCCTCGTGACTTGACCGACTGGTGACACACAATGTATATCTCCATTTTTTATTTCTATTAATGGGCGACGTGTTTCCAGCTGCAAGTCAAAGCCACATTTGAGATGCCACAAGCAGTTTTAAAAAAACAGACTGTGATCAAAATAAAAGGCAGAGACAGGGAATTTTTTTTAAAACCTGCTTTGAAATATATAGCTGTACAACATGTAAATGAAAAACTATGTAAAATAAACAGCAGGGCCGTACATGAATATTTTTGCACACAGCACTGGAGCTACAGCGGTTTAAAGGGTGGCAGCACAGGACACTAAACTATAACATGAGTATAAAAGTATCAAGTAGATCTCAATCCACTGTAGTTTAGAACAATTAAAAGTCTTTGTGGGAGGAGTTGAAAAGTCATTTTCTATCGGAAAATTCTATTCTATCCTGTGTGGGTTTTCATATGTGTCTTTAAAATTCCACCCTGTGTAAAAGATTTCATACAAACACTGCAGCGAAAAGGTTTCTCTCCAGTGTGAGTTCTCATGTGTGCTTTCAAGGTCCCTTTCTGTAGAAAAGATTTCATACAAACAGTGCACCTGTGAGGTTTCTCTCCAGTGTGAGTTCTCATGTGTGCTTTCAAGGTCCCACTCTGTGTAAAGGATTTCATACAAACACTGCAGCGAAAACGTTTCTCTCCAGTATGAGTTCTTATGTGTTCCTCCAAGGTCCCTTTCTGTAGAAAAGATTTCATACAAACAGTGCACCTGTAAGGTTTCTCTCCAGTGTGAGTTTTCATGTGTGCTTTCAAGTTCCCTTTCAGTATAAAAGATTTCTGACAAACTGAACAGCTGAAGCTTTCTCCAGAATGCAATTTCATGTGAATGCGTAAACGTCCACTGCACATAAATGATTTTCTACAAACTGAACAGCTGAAAGGTTTCTCTCCTGTATGGCTTCTCATGTGTACCTTCAATTTTCCTTTGTTGTCAAATCCTTTCCCACACTCAGAGCAGCTCACTGGTTTTATTCCTGTATGCAATGTCATGTGTATCCTCATTGTTCCCCTATTACCAAATCTTTTCCCACAGTCAGTGCAACTGTATGGTTTTTCTCCTGTGTGGGTGTTCATGTGTTCCTTCAGAGCTGACTTGCATCTAAATGCTTTTTCACACTCGGAGCAGCTAAATGGTTTCTCTCCTGTATGAGTTTTCATGTGTTCCTTCAGATGTCCAGTTCGACCAAATCTTTTCCCACACTCAGAGCAGCTAAATGGTTTTTTACCACCAATCAAGTCACTGACTTGATCAATTTTAAGAGAGTTTAAACCTGACTGAGGTTCTCTGGTCTCTTTGCATTCATCGCTGTCATCAGTCTCAGGTTCAGAAGACTTTCCAGTCTTGTCATCAGACTCAAGTTGTAGATGTGTATCTGGTTCTGGTCCTCCCCAGTCCTCTACTTCAACTTCTATTTCCATATGTTCAGTGTGTCTTTGATGAAGCTGTGAGGACTGAGGTTTCTCTTCATCGTCTTCACTCTTCACAGGGACAGGAGTGAAAAGGAAGTTGGTGATATCATTCTCCTCCAGCCATTGAAGCTGCTCTCCCTCCTGAATGATCCAGAGTTCCTCCTGGTCCTCTTTAATGTGTGGAGGCTCTGGGTCCTCCTGGTCCTCTTTAATGTGTGGAGGCT
>NC_065522.1:30687002-30691716 GCF_006386435.1 Epinephelus moara | reverse complement strand
AACTGCTGTCAGTGTAATCCAGTACAGTTCAACAGCACCACAATCTACAACTCAACACTTCAATAAAATGTCAGACTGAATATTAAACTGCTGTTGTTTTTTCTAGGTGAACCAAGTAAACTGTCAAGTCTCCATAAACATGTAGACAGAAAGCATAATGATGAGACAAATGCAGTGATGGACAGTAACTAAGTATGTTTACTCAAGTAGCTGCTGTACTTCAGTACAAATTTGATGTACTTTGGGTATTTCCATTTACTGAGAGGGAAATACTGTACATTCTACTCAAGCTACATTTATTTGATAGCTATAGTTACTTTTCAGATAGTTTGTTTTATAATTTGTTGTTTCATATTTACAAGTTGCTGTGTGTTGTTATAGATCAGACTAGTGCACCAGTGACAGGTGTTAAAATTAGTTCTACCATGACAACATTTAAATGCTGCTCACATGTAGCCTACGCTGATCAATTAATACTCAATACATATTCATGTATATGATGATCACAACACTTGAAATTGGGTCACTCTGCATCATGAGTACTTTGAACTTTTAATCTGAAGTAGTCCTACATTCTGCTGACAATACCCAGATACTTTTACTCAAGTCAGATTTGGTATGCAGCACTTTGACTTGTGACTGAGTTTTTGTTCTTTGTTGTGATATTCCTGGGTACTTTGTCCACAACTGGACAAACACATCGAACAGACATGCAAGCATAGCACGTCTCATCCTCATCCTCATCCTCCGCTGTCTTTCTGGGATCTGCCTCTTCAGCTGAGCAGCCTCCTCCTCAGCCTGCAGGTACAGCAGTCCTGCTGCAATAACTGCGCCAAGACGCCTTCTCCGATCCGTTATTGATTTTTGATTTCCATCTCGCCAATGCTCACGATCACAATAACCACCAACTCTCCACAAACTTTCCCCGCACTTGACTTTTGATTATAATCAGAAGCCAGCTGCAGGGAAAAGGTTTTATGAGACATGTTATGAAAATATTTTGGCTATTTATATGTTTTTGTGTGTCAGTTATATGTGTTGAAACGTTAAAAACATATACATATTAATTTCTTACAATGTCTATGAAAAGCGGCAGGGCTGGGCTGTGTTTATATTGTTTTATTCTAAATGCATGTATACAACACAGTACAACAGCCAAGGCGAGCGGAGGTGGTGACATCATCAAGCTCGCTGCTGTTCCAAAAGCAGAAATGACTGTACTCCCGTCCTCCCGTTCTTGGGAAGTCCGGACTCTCGCGTGGACTTGCCAAGTCCGAACTTGCCAAGTCCACAAGTCCGAACTGCCGAACTTTAGTATTAAGAAACGGCTCAGAAGTGTTCCTGGAATTTACAGGCTTTCATAGAAAAACACAAACAGGAAGATAAATGATTACAATACTCCTTCTCAAGAATGATATCCAAAAACACTTGAAGGTTTATTCTTGAACTTAGAAACAAAAGCTTCAAAACATTTCTCAGAACAATTTTCAGGTGCGTTACCGCCACCTACTGGACTGGAGTGTGGAGCAGTAGATTGGCAGAAAACAAAACAAAACAATAAAAAGACTAAATTCTCTGTTATTCCTGTTCCACGTAAATAATTAAACAGAAGCTTATGTTTATTCCTTGATGTCTTTCCAAGTAGATCCTCTGATGTAACACTGTGCCTCTCTTCAGTTAGTCCTCTTATGAACTCCTTTCTTTCTTCTTCACACCTGTTGCAATCTATTAGTACATGTTTGACTGTTTCCAGTTTGTTACAGTGTGAACATAGTCCAGTAGGATGCTTCCCTATTCTATAGAGAGTAGGGCTGGGTGATATGGACAAAAATTCATATCTCTGTATTTACAGGCTGACTGGTGATACACAATGTATATCTCCATTCTTTTTTACTATTAATGGGCGACATGTTTCCAGCTGCAAGTCAAAGCCACATTTGAGATGTCACATGCAGGGGTTTATTCTTCACTTCAAAACATTTTACAACACAAGACCAAAATAAGTTGTTTAATAAATCAGT
This sequence comes from Epinephelus moara, assembly GCF_006386435.1. Classification (NCBI taxonomy): domain Eukaryota; kingdom Metazoa; phylum Chordata; class Actinopteri; order Perciformes; family Serranidae; genus Epinephelus; species Epinephelus moara. Next base: position 30,689,695 of record NC_065522.1, on the reverse strand, counting down.
AAACGCTGTGAATGACTGAATTTAAAAGTGTTTGGGAGACTCTTCTCATGTCAAATTATGAGAATTTCCACTCCAGGTAGGATCAGGACAAAAGAACAACTCTCAACTTAACGTCTTGTCATTCTGTGTGTGTGTACGGTCACACATAATGAAACAGGGAGAACTGTTAATGAAACTTAACTGATGAGGGAATGCATGAGGTTTTTTGCTTGCTCACTAGATATAAAGAACTGTTTCAAGTCATCAGTAAGAACCAGGATTAGAATTCTGAAAGTGAAACAACACTCAACTCTAAATGCTGTTTGCTCACAGCAGAAGACTGACACTTACTCTGATGTTCTCATTTTAAACATGTTCACAACTGTTTCAACTCTCTGTTGCTCCAGAGTTTCATCACTGCTGTTGAAGACACACTTATGACCTTTGACATGTGACTGCCTGGTGGATCTCAGCAGCTGAAGAGTCCCCCCACTATATGGACTCTCAGGTGTGTTACAGCGAGGCCTATCTGTGTGAAATATTCATTACACACACACACAGCTGAATTTTTCCCCCTGAACTAAAGCTCATGTGACAAATAAAGTTTTCCTTCAGCGATAACCTAAAGCCTCCACTAAAATAGCATTTTAAGTCTTGTGTGTGATTTATCCTGGCTTCATATGAGCAGAGGAAATCTTCGCTCATTGCTAAGCTAATGTATACCATGTAAAATGCCATAGGCTGGCGCTAATAACTTTAACATGTTGTATTTGAAATTCTCTGGTCTCCTTCAAATTATCATCAGTAATTGGTCTCAGGTTCAATAAAATCTCCCTTCTTGTGCCCCTCAGTGTGACTCTAATGAGGCTGTGAAGACTCATGAACAACCAACTTGTGTTTTCTGAGTTGCTTAGGCCAAGTGAATCTTTGGTCACAACCACTGCAGCTTTAAGGTTTCTCTCTTGTGTGGATTATCATATGATTATGTAAAGTTCCACTCTGTGCAAAAGATTTCATACAAACATTGCACCTGTATGGTTTCTCTCCAGTGTGAGTTCTCATGTGTGCTGTCAAGTTCCCTTTCAGTATAAAAGATTTCTGACAAACTGAACAGCTGAAGCAGCTTTTTCCGGTATGCGATTTCATGTGAATGTGTAAACGTCTAACGTGCATAAATGATTTCGGACAAACTGAACAGCTGAAAGGTTTCTTTTCTGTATGACTTCTCATGTGTATCTTCAATTTTCCTTTGTGGTCAAATCCTTTCCCACACTCAGAGCAGCTCACCGTTTTTTTTCCTGTATGCAATGTCATGTGCATGTTCAACGCTCCCCTTTGACCAAATCTTTTCCCACACTCTGCGCAGCTGTGTGGTTTTTCTCCTGTGTGAGTTCTCATGTGTTTCCTCAGATTTTCAACTTGAGAAAAACTTTTCCCACACTCAGAGCAGCTAAATGGTTTCTCTCCTGTGTGAGTTCTCATGTGTTTCTTCAGATGTCCAGTTCGACTGAATCTTTTCCCACACTCAGAGCAGCTATATGGTTTCTCTCCAGTATGCGATCTCATGTGTTTCGTCAGATCTCCCTTGTGACCAATTTTTTTCCCACACTCAGAGCAGCTATATAGTTTTTTTTTACCACCATTCAAACCTCTAACGGGGACTTTATCATTTTTAAGAGAGTTTAAACCTGACTGAGGTTCTCTGGTCTCTGTCCAATCATCACTGTCATCAGTCTCAGGTTCAGAAGACTCTCCAGTCTTGTCATCAGTCTCAGGCTGTAAATGTGTATCTGGATCTGAGTTCCTGGCTGGTTCTGGTCCTCCACAGTCCTCTCCATCAGCTCCAGTTTCCATCTGTTCAGTGTGTCTTTGATGAAGCTGTGAGGACTGAGGTTTCTCTTCATCGTCTTCACTCTTCACAGGGACAGGAGTGGATGTGAGCTCCTGTTCCTCTTTAATGTGTGGAGGCTCTGGGTCCTCCTGTTCCTCTTTAATGTGTGGAAGCTCTGGGTCCTCCTGGTCCTCTTTAATGTGTGGAGGCTCTGGGTCCTCCTGGTCCTCTTTAATGTGTGGAGGCTCTGGGTCCTCCTGGTCCTCTTCAATGTGTGGAGGCTCTGGGTCCTCCTGGTCCACACTGGAGCTCCACTCCTGCTGCTCAGGGGGAACCTCTTCTTTAACCACCAACAGCTGTTGGGCGTCTGCAGGAAACAGGAAACACACAGATGTTACAGAGAAATGTTGTCGTTCATTCACATCACAGCTCAAAAACTCCTTACTGAACTTCAACAGATCTCTGAGCATCAAACAGCTTCACAGTGTTCACTCAGCTGTGTCAGAGTGAGTAAGGTTGAGCTAAGCTTTCATTTTCGCAGCAATCATTAACATCCATTGAGACTCTTGTCATGTTTGGAGGCTCCAGTGCAGCTCTTCATTTGTTCAGGCTTATGTGAATTATGTGAGAATGACTGTCCATGGGATGCCAGAGTTTGCTGTGAGTCAAGTCTGATTATTAGGTACATCCTGCTGGTACCAGGTTGGACCACCTTTTTAATTCTTGGTGTCATAGACTCAACAAGGTGTTGGAAACATTCCTCAGAGATGACGGTCCATATTGACATGATGACATCACACAGTTGCTGCAGATTTGTTGGCTGCACATCCATGATGAGAATCTCCCGTTCCAGCACATCCCAAAGGTGCTCTGTTGGACTGAG
>NC_065522.1:30682189-30684545 GCF_006386435.1 Epinephelus moara | reverse complement strand
GTTCTCCTCTTTTGATCGACAAAGTTCCTCCTCGTACTCTGCTATCGTTCTTTCAAACAGCCCAAATATCTCTTCAGCAGCCGCAGTTAGTCGCTGCTTCACCAACGATCTCAGCATTTGGACTTTAGACATGTTCACACTTTAAAAACACAACAAAGACACTCTGCTAACACACGTTTCTGCTGGACGCCATCTTGTCAAAACAGGATAAAGTTAGCCACAGAAAAGAACACAGCTTCCGGGGCAAATCGGTTGCTTAGTTCAAAACAAAAGTCCGGAAGTGTTACCGAATTTGCAAATAAGGCACAAAAAGTAGTGTCATAAATATCTCTGGTGCCCAAAATAAAATAAAAAAATCTACAGTCATGAACAGCAGAGGATGACATGTTATAACTTCTAACTTTCTATCTGGTACCATCAGTCACTAAAAGCAGCCTCTTATCCAGTGACACACAGATGTCAGCATTTAGCTTTTTGATCAATAGAAATGTCCAAAAAAAAAAAAAACTGGTTGAGATCAGCGCTGTACAACAGAGCCTCGTGACTTGACCGACTGGTGACACACAATGTATATCTCCATTTTTTTTTTCTATTAATGGGCGACATGTTTCCAGCTGCAAGTCAAAGCCACATTTGAGATGCCACAAGCAGTTTTAAAAAAACAGACTGTGATCAAAATAAAAGGCAGAGACAGGGAATTTTTTTTAAAACCTGCTTTGACATATACAGCTGCACAACATGTAAATGAAAAATATGTAAAATAAACAGCAGGGCCGTACATGAATGTTTTTGCACACAGCACTGGAGCTACAGCGGTTTAAAGGGTGGCAGCACAGGACACTAAACTATAACATGAGTATAAAAGTATCAAGTAGATCTCAATCCACTGTAGTTTGGAACAATTTAAAGTCTTTGTGGGAGGAGTTGAAAAGTCATTTTCTATCTGAAAATTCTATTCTATCCTGTGTGGGTTTTCATATGTGTCTTTAAAATTCCACCCTGTGTAAAAGATTTCATACAAACACTGCAGCGAAAAGGTTTCTCTCCAGTGTGAGTTCTCATGTGTGCTTTCAAGTTCCCACTCTGTGTAAAGGATTTCATACAAACACTGCAGCAAAAACGTTTCTCTCCAGTGTGAGTTCTTATGTGTTCCTCCAAGGTCCCTTTCTGTAGAAAAGATTTCATACAAACAGTGCACCTGTAAGGTTTCTCTCCAGTGTGAGTTTTCATGTGTGCTTTCAAGTTCCCTTTCAGTATAAAAGATTTCTGACAAACTGAACAGCTGAAGCTTTCTCCAGAATGCAATTTCATGTGAATGCGTAAACGTCCACTGCACATAAATGATTTTCTACAAACTGAACAGCTGAAAGGTTTCTCTCCTGTATGGCTTCTCATGTGTATCTTCAATTTTCCTTTGTTGTCAAATCCTTTCCCACACTCAGAGCAGCTCACTGGTTTTATTCCTGTATGCAATGTCATGTGCATCCTCATTGCTCCCCTGTAACCAAATCTTTTCCCACAGTCAGTGCAACTGTATGGTTTTTCTCCTGTGTGGGTGTTCATGTGTTCCTTCAGAGCTGACTTGCATCTAAATGCTTTTTCACACTCGGAGCAGCTAAATGGTTTCTCTCCTGTATGAGTCTTCATGTGTTCCTTCAGATATCCAGTTTGACCAAATCTTTTCCCACACTCAGAGCAGCTAAATGGTTTTTTACCACCAATCAAGTCACTGACAGGGACTTGATCAGTTTTAAGAGAGTTTAAACCTGACTGAGGTTCTCTGGTCTCTTTCCAATCATCGCTGTCATCAGTCTCAGGTTCAGAAGACTTTCCAGTCTTGTCATCAGACTCAAGTTGTAGATGTGTATCTGGTTCTGGTCCTCCCCAGTCCTCTACTTCAACTTCTGTTTCCATATGTTCAGTGTGTCTTTGATGAAGCTGTGAGGACTGAGGTTTCTCTTCATCATCTTCACTCTTCACAGGGACAGGAGTGAAAAGGAAGTTGATGATATCATCCTCCTCCAGCCCTTGAAGCTGCTCTCCCTCCTGACTGATCCAGAGTTCCTCCTGGTCCTCTTTAATGTGTGGAGGCTCTGGGTCCTCCTGGTCCTCCTTTAATGTGTGGAGGCTCTGGGTCCTCCTGGTCCTCTTTAATGTGTGGAGGCTCTGGGTCCTCCTTGTCCTCTTTAATGTGTGGAGGCTCTGGGTCCTCCTGGTCCACACTGGAGCTCCACTCCTGCTGCTCAGGGGGAACCTCTTCTTTAACCACCAACAGCTGTTGGACGTCTGCAGGAAACAGGAAACACACAGATGTTACAGAGAAATGTTGTCGTTCATTCACATCACAGCTCAAAAA